>NC_140581.1:695866977-696092216 GCF_964204655.1 Triturus cristatus
AGACCTGGCTTGGCAGTTCGGGCTGGACTGTTCCCATGAGGCACAGGGTCAAGACTGATTTGCATATGGCCATGTCTAAACTTGGGTGGCGTAGTGGGCAAAAGAACGATGGATTTAACCCAGATCTCTTGACTGGGGGAGAATGTCTGCATTGTCAGCATTCCGTCCATCATTTGTTTGTTGTAACGCTTTTCGCCCTAAGTGGGATGGGTATTCCCAGACGTGGGACCCGTGCTCACTACGCCACTGGAGTCAAGCTATCCTGGCTGATGACGGCTGATAGCCAGAAACCGGTCCTAGGATGCTTGATTCCAGTCCAGGGAAGACCTGGCATGGCAGTTCGGGCTGGACTGTTCCCATGAGGCACAGGGTCAAGACTGATTTGCATATGGCCATGTCTAAACTTGGGTGGCGTAGTGGGCAAAAGAACGATGGATTTAACCCAGATCTCTTGACTGGGGGAGAATGTCTGCATTGTCAGCATTCTGTCCATCATTTGTTTGTTGTAACGCTTTTCGCCCTAAGTGGGATGGGTATTCCCAGACGTGGGACCCGTGCTCACTACGCCACTGGAGTCAAGCTATCCTGGCTGATGACGGCTGATAGCCAGAAACCGGTCCTAGGATGCTTGATTCCGGTCCAGGGAAGACCTGGCTTGGCAGTTCAGGCTGGACTGTTCCCATGAGGCACAGGGTCAAGACTGATTTGCATATGGCCATGTCTAAACTTGGGTGGCGTAGTGGGCAAAAGAACGATGGATTTAACCCAGATCTCTTGACTGGGGGAGAATGTCTGCATTGTCAGCATTCCGTCCATCATTTGTTTGTTGTAACGCTCTTCGCCCTAAGTGGGATGGGTATTCCCAGACGTGGGACCCATGCTCACTACGCCACTGGAGTCAAGCTATCCTGGCTGATGACGGCTGATAGCCAGAAACCGGTCCTAGGATGCTTGATTCCGGTCCAGGGAAGACCTGGCTTGGCAGTTCGGGCTGGACTGTTCCCATGAGGCACAGGGTCAAGACTGATTTGCATATGGCCATGTCTAAACTTGGGTGGCGTAGTGGGCAAAAGAACAATGGATTTAACCCAGATCTCTTGACTGGGGGAGAATGTCTGCATTGTCAGCATTCCGTCCATCATTTGTTTGTTGTAACGCTTTTCGCCCTAAGTGGGATGGGTATTCCCAGACGTGGGACCCGTGCTCACTACGCCACTGGAGTCAAGCTATCCTGGCTGATGACGGCTGATAGCCAGAAACCGGTCCTAGGATGCTTGATTCCGGTCCAGGGAAGACCTGGCTTGGCAGTTCGGGCTGGACTGTTCCCATGAGGTACAGGGTCAAGACTGATTTGCATATGGCCATGTCTAAACTTGGGTGGCGTAGTGGGCAAAAGAACGATGGATTTAACCCAGATCTCTTGACTGGGGGAGAATGTCTGCATTGTCAGCATTCCGTCCATCATTTGTTTGTTGTAACGCTTTTCGCCCTAAGTGGGATGGGTATTCCCAGACGTGGGACCCGTGCTCACTACGCCACTGGAGTCAAGCTATCCTGGCTGATGACGGCTGATAGCCAGAAACCGGTCCTAGGATGCTTGATTCCGGTCCAGGGAAGACCTGGCTTGGCAGTTCGGGCTGGACTGTTCCCATGAGGCACAGGGTCATGACTGATTTGCATATGGCCATGTCTAAACTTGGGTGGCGTAGTGGGCAAAAGAACGATGGATTTAACCCAGATCTCTTGACTGGGGGAGAATGTCTGCATTGTCAGCATTCCGTCCATCATTTGTTTGTTGTAACGCTTTTCGCCCTAAGTGGGATGGGTATTCCCAGACGTGGGACCCGTGCTCACTACGCCACTGGAGTCAAGCTATCCTGGCTGATGACGGCTGATAGCCAGAAACCGGTCCTAGGATGCTTGATTCCGGTCCAGGGAAGACCTGGCTTGGCAGTTCGGGCTGGACTGTTCCCATGAGGCACAGGGTCAAGACTGATTTGCATATGGCCATGTCTAAACTTGGGTGGCGTAGTGGGCAAAAGAACGATGGATTTAACCCAGATCTCTTGACTGGGGGAGAACGTCTGCATTGTCAGTATTCCGTCCATCATTTGTTTGTTGTAACGCTTTTCGCCCTAAGTGGGATGGGTATTCCCAGACGTGGGACCCGTGCTCACTACGCCACTGGAGTCAAGATATCCTGGCTGATGACGGCTGATAGCCAGAAACCGGTCCTAGGATGCTTGATTCCGGTCCAGGGAAGACCTGGCTTGGCAGTTCGGGCTGGACTGTTCCCATGAGGCACAGGGTCAAGACTGATTTGCATATGGCCATGTCTAAACTTGGGTGGCGTAGTGGGCAAAAGAACGATGGATTTAACCCAGATCTCTTGACTGGGGGAGAATGTCTGCATTGTCAGCATTCCGCCCATCATCTGTTTGTTGTAACGCTTTTCGCCCTAAGTGGGATGGGTATTCCCAGACGTGGGACCCGTGCTCACTACGCCACTGGAGTCAAGCTATCCTGGCTGATGACGGCTGATAGCCAGAAACCGGTCCTAGGATGCTTGATTCCGGTCCAGGGAAGACCTGGCTTGGCAGTTCGGGCTGGACTGTTCCCATGAGGCACAGGGTCAAGACTGATTTGCATATGGCCATGTCTAAACTTGGGTGGCGTAGAGGGCAAAAGAACAATGGATTTAACCCAGATCTCTTGACTGGGGGAGAATGTCTGCATTGTCAGCATTCCGTCCATCATTTGTTTGTTGTAACGCATAAGATGAACCGGGGCGTGAAATATAATATGCAATACATTGTGCGCAATGACAGATTCATTGGAGAGCGCGAGATAGCACAGGCACTAGCGCGTGCTATGCGATATGCGCCTTGGAGTGTAATATGCACAGGGCAGTGTTGTGTAACCTAACTAGTCTCTAAAGTTGTAATATAAAATATGTGCTGGGGAGTGTAACGTTGCATATGCACTGTGACAAAGATATGGATCCCAGATAGTAATATGTATGGCATAGCGCTGTGCGTTATAACATAGGCATCGAGGATGGCACGTTAGATTGGTCAATATAACCTGTGCGAAAGCAAGTGTGGCATGACATATTCACGGGGTGGTGTTACAGTGCACATGGGCTAGAGAGTGTCATAGCATACGCACTAGCTGGTGGAATACAACACAGAGGTGTGTGGCACTCGGCGGGCACTGGTGGGTGTAACACAGCATTGGGTTCAGCCAGGAGCACGCTGTGACTCTCAAGTGAGGTTTGTCTCCTTTCCAAAGAGTAAAATAAAAAGTTTTACACATCCGGTGGTGAATGTGTGTTTTATTAACCGTGAGGGGGTTTTCTTGCATAGTTTGGTCGAATTTTTGTCGAATCCCCTTTGAATGGCTTGGTGTGTGTGTGTATTAAATGTGCCCGTCAATAGCTCCCCATGTTTGTATAAATAAACGACAAGGGTGTCTACTTGGAGATCACCCACCGGCGGGGGCGCCGGGATTAGGCACAGTAGGGCCTCAGACACGTCAGAGCTTCACTAGCGGTGTAAATACATTCCACGTGGATTCATTGTATGCATAGTAGCCTTTTAATGAATATCACGCAAATCGTCATGGTGATAGGTACATACGGTTTGTCCAGCATGTCCTAGGTGTTTCTATAAAGATATATTTTTTAAAAATAATAAAAAACAAAGGCCGGCCCCGGGGGATGGGGTCCCTGGGGCCATAAGTGGCTTGAGGAGGGGGGCAACTAAGGCCTTGGGAGGGCCAAATTAATTTTTTTCAACAAAAGAAATTAGTGTGCAGGCCCTGGGGGATGGGGTCCCCAGGGCCAATAAATTAGAAAAAGAAGGGGGGCCACACAGCCCTCCTTCTTAAAAAAATAAAATAAATAAAAGACCGGCATTGCGCCGGATGCCACGCCCCCTCCTTGCAGCACTCTGCAAACGTGCCCCCTGGCCAGTTGTAAGTTGGGGAATTAATTCCCCTTCAATACTGAGGGTCCCTGAGGGCCAACTAGCCCAACAGGTATCTCCAGTATGCGCCAGGGAGCTGCGTTGCAGACAGGTGTTCTGGAGCTCTGTGGCGCTTACTGGAGGTACCTAGTGGGCTAGTTTGTCCCTAGGGACCCTTAGGATTCAAGGGGACTTAATCTCTCAACTTACAATGGCCACAGGGCGCGGGGCCTGAGGTGACGTGTGCAAACACGCCCTGGGGCGCGTTTTAAGTTGGGGAAATAATTCCCCTTCAATCCTGATGGACCCTGGGGGCCAACTAGCCCACCAGGTGCTTCCAGTAAGCGCCACTGCGCTGCGTTGCAGAGAGGTGGTCTAGGCCGTGCCCCTTTTTACATTTCTCTGCAACACAGCTCTGTGGCGCTTACTGAAGGTACCTAGTGGTCTAGTTGGACCCTAGGGACACTCAGGATTCAAGGGGACTTAATCTCCCAACTTAAAACGGCCACAGGGCGTGTTTACACAGTGGGGAAGGGAGGGGACGGGGTCTGAGGTGACGTGTGCAAACACGCCCTGTGGCGCATTTTAAGAGGTAGTTTTAATCCCCAGCCCTATTATATACTTGGGGCTTACAGAGGAGGTCATGCTAATCACAGGGGAACCCCAACGCATAGTGTTCCCTAGTGTATGTAGGTGTTTTCACTGTATTCTGAGTGTCTTTTAACATAGCACTGGCTCTAGGACTGGTTAGTCAGACTCAGTTACCACCAGTATCCATCTGAAAAAGTTGAGGGTACAGGATGATTTTGCAACAAGGCTTGTTTCTGCTCTTCTGTTTGTTCTTTCTGCACGTTATCCTTCTTCCTGCATTTTCTTCGTCTTTGAGGACTTCTGCTGCTTCTTTCTGCATTTCTTTTTTTTCTTTCTGTGCGTTCTTTCTTCTTTCTTCACATGTCCTATCTCTGTAGGCATAGTTAGAAATTAGCATTTAAAAAACCTTTGAAATTCACTGAAAAAACCATAGGTTTCAGGCACGTTATAGTTAGGAATTAGCATTTTAAAAACTTTAGAAATTCACTGAAAAAACCATAGGTTTCAAGGGCGTTATAGTTAGCTGGACTTTTCACTCGTACAAAACCATTGAAATTCCACCATTATAGTTAGTTCAGCTAACTATAACTCGCGCGCCCGCAGTGCACTGCTGATGACGTCACATATTACATCACTCATGACATGGTCAGTGACATCACCCATGACATCACTGATGACATGGGTGTTATGCAGGGAGTGCGAAGGTAAATTTGCGCGTATCATATCAATTCGGTATTTGTAAAGTGCAAACTACTCACTCGCACGGGTCTGATGGCGCTGGGGGCGTAAGCTGAGCTGCTGTCGGACTCGGGGATAAAGCCGCTGAACTACTGACCCCTACCGGTCTGAAAGTGCGGGGTACGGAAATTAAGTGAGGTATTGCCTAGAGCATGGGTACTCACAAACTTTCTCTCAGGGGCCAAATTTACAGTGTGGTTTGTGGCTGAGGGCCGCACTGGTGGGGGCGGGGTCAGTGAGAGAGGGGGCGGGGCTACAGCAACAAAAAAAAAACTGACCATGAGGTTGAACACAGGCCCCTGCAGCGGACGCCTTCGTCCACTGAGCCACCAGACCGGGCATACACACATCTCTCTCTCACTCTCTCTGTCTCCCTCCCTCTCTCTCTCCCTTCCTCTCTCCATCCCTCCCTCTGTCTGTCTCTCTCTCCATCCCTCCCACTGTCTGTCTGTCTCTCTCTCCATCCCTCCCTCTGTCTGTCTCTCTCCATCCCTCCCTCTGTCTGTCTCTCTCTCTCTCTCTCTCTCCCTCCCTCTGTCTGTGTGTCTCTCTCCCTCCCTGTCTGTCTGTCTCTCTCTCTCCCTCCCTCCCTCTGTCTCTCTCTCTCTCCATCCCTCCCTCTGTCTCTCTCTCTCCATCCCTCCCTCTGTCTGTCTCTCTCCATCCCTCCCTCTGTCTGTCTCCATCCATCCCTCCCTCTGTCTGTCTCTCTCCCTCCCTCTGTCTCTCTCTCTCCCTCCCTCTGTCTCTCTCCCTCCCTCTGTCTCTCTCCCTCCGTCTCTCTCTCTCTCCCTCCCTCTGTCTCTCGCTCTGCCTCTCCCTCTCTCTCTCTTTCCCTCCCTCTGTCTCTTTCCCTCCCTCTGTCTCTTTCCCTCCCTGTCTCTCTCTCTCCCTCTGTCTCTCTCCCTCTCACTCTCTCTCCCACCGTCCCTCTCCCTCCCTCCCTCCGTCGCCCTCCCTCCGTCTCCCTCCCTCGCCCTCCCTCCCTCTCCCTTCCTCTCCCTCCATCTCCCTCTCTCTGTCTAGGCGAGGTGTAATAATTGTATTAGAAATGCCTCGAAAAGCAAGAGCTCTTTGCTGCACACATTGAACCACCTTCCCCAGCCTTCCCAAAATCTGCAGCACGTTATTAATGACACCCTAATGTAGAGGGTGCACGAGAGCTGGCTGGACCGCCGCGGCAGAGATCAGGTGTAATCCGGAGGGCAGAGATTCCAAGTACGGCTGGGCCGACTTTCATCCCTTCAGTGTCGATAAAACAAATGCCACTCAGGGGAGCACGAGCTGCGCAGAGTGATCTCAGAGTTCACCTCAGTTCAATCAGTCACAGAGTATGTCTTCGAGTCCTGGTCACTGTAATTGTGCAACAATTCCCAGATTACAAGAGAGCAGAGAAAGAAGTGAAAGTGGGAGGACTGCTCCCCCCAACTGCAGGGGTGGCCCCTGAGTCACAGATCCAAAGGGGATCCTGGTCAGATGCTTCCCAAGGCCCGGCTCCAGCCATGCGCTGGGTGTAAAGTGAAGCGTTGGACCCTTATTAAGAGTAGGTTGTGAAGGACAGCCCTGCCGTCAGCCAGGGACAAGCAAACTTATGTATGTGACCACCATAGACCTGCGTGCCAGGCCAAAGCCCTGCAGGAAATATGTGTGCCACATACAGGAGCGCATCGCCCATTAAGTTCAAAGGGCTTCGCCCCCTCCCCTCTCGAGTGTGTCAGCGCGGCTGAGACATCTTCCTGGGCGCGCACACAGCCGCATCCGAGTACTTCACAGGTCTTTAAAAGACCATTTATATGCTAATGAGGCTTTGTTGTATTTCACCTCCTGTTCACGCCCCTGCATCTCTACTCTGAATATCGCTGCCCATAGACCAGAGGCTCTTGGAGTCGCACTGCTGCAACCGGCGGTGTTTGCTAACACCCTTTCAAACATTTTCTAAGAAACAGGTACGATGTCGGCAAGGTCCGCGGGCAGTACTATGAGTACCCGTGGCCTAGAGTGTCATGCTGCTAAATTGAGCTGCTGCTGGACTCGGGGATGAAACCGTGAGCCCAAACTGTGTGTCCTATGCTGTGAAGTCATGTGCTCTGGACGCTGTGCCACACTTGTGCAAGTAGTGTCAGCAATATTTTATACATAGTAGGAGGAAGTTTTGTTTGGAACACGGTAACTTGTATATGGTGCTTAGGTGGTGTTATACAGGGAGTGCGAAGGTAAATGAATACGGTATTTGTAAAGCGCAAACTACTCACCCCTATGGGTCTGAAGGCCCTGAAGGCCGGCGTGGAAATTATGTGAGCTATTAAGTGAGCTATTGCTCAGAGTTACATGGTACTGAGCTGAGCTGCTGCCGGAGCAGGAAATTAAACCGTGAGCCCAGTGGTCTGAACTCATGATTTCGGGCCGCTGCGGCACACCTGTCCAAGTAGTGTCAGCATGTGTGCATACGTACTAGGAGGAACTTTTGTTTTAAACAGTGTGACGTCTGTAGGGTGATTGGGGGGTGCTACAGAGGGAGTGTGAAGTTCAATTGTGCCGTTTCGAATCAATCCGGTATTTGTAAAGTGCAAACTACTCACTCGTACGGGTCTGCAGGCACTGGGGGCCGGCGTGGAAATTAAGTGAGCTATTGCTATTGCTCAGAGTCACATGGTGCTATCCTGAGCTGTCGCTAGTACCGGTGATCAAAGCGAGAGCTCTGAGCTCCAAAGTCAGATGGTCTGGCCGCTGCGCCACAGCTGTGTGGAGAATAAATTTGGGCGAGGGTCCGGGAGTTGCCGTTACCTGGCCCTAAAATAGCGGGCCTAAGTTGTCAGTTATAAGGCGGCTCTGAAAAGAGCCCTTGTGTTTATTAGTTGGAGCTACATATAAGTGCGGATGCACCCCTTCAGGTTATTCAGAAAAACTCTATTTCCCTGATCTGTGAAGTGTACTCCATCACTTCTGTAGAAATCAGCCATATCAAAACGTATGTTGTTGTTGTAGATCAACCCCATTCTATGGTCTCTGACGTAGGCAGACACAGCTTTGTTGACATTCTTCCTAGATTTTTCAATCTGAGGACAAAATTGGTTTAACCATTTCCACTTCTGTCTTTGGCATATATTGGAATACAAAGACAGTCTGAGGTAAAAGCAACATCAATTGTCGAAAGGTGTCCTTCATTAGCATTTCCAAACCTACCCCACTCATTGTGCCTATGTCGTTTCCACCACAATGCACAATCATGAGGTCAGGGTGTTGGAGATGCAAACAGGTTTTAACCAAAGGCAACAATTGGTGCCACTTCAATCCTCTCTGTGCAAACCATTTAATATCCACATTTTGTAAACCTAGGTCTAAGTCAATATGTCTCTGTTCTGCATACCTCTTTCACCAGAAAACATAGCTATGTCCTACGATCCACACTAGCATTTTGAAGGTATGGCTGGAAGGTATGGAAAGATGTCTGTAGCTCTTGCAGTTCCTTTGCAGAGTAAGAGATATGTTTAAAGATGGGGGAAAATCTGTATTTTTTTTCACAGAAAACGATAATTGTTTGGAAGATAAGAAGCATTGGTACTAAAAACTAGGGTGCATATTAGTTGCGTGAAAAAACGTGGAGTACATACGATAGGATGAAATGTGCTCAGCTCAACCAGACGTGCTACTTGCATTTGTAAGGTACATTTGCAACTTAAAACAATGGTGAACTTTTAACCCGCAGGTGCTGTTAAATGTTCGAGAATCTGCTGGGAAAAAAAAGTAACGTTTTAAAAAATCATGAACTTTTAACCTGCAGGTGTCGTAGAATGTTCCAGAAAGTGTCGTGATAAAATAGGTTGAGCTTCTGATGTGTATGTGGCGCGGACTATTAAGTAGCTTTTCATATGGAAAATTCAAAAATAACCAATGGAGATACGTTTTGGAATGTCGATGAAGGAATGAAGTATTCTGATTTGTTCTTTACAGGTATTTATATGTGGAGCAACAGAGAAATTGTGCCATTACTGGTTTCATTCTTGATAAAAGTGGTGCATTACATATACTGTGTGACAAAGAAATAATTGCATGCGTGTGTGACATTTGAAACCTGCATGAACAAGGTGTGTTATGTGTTCTATAGTAGCGATTAAATACTTGAGGTGATATTTTTAATTTTGAAAGTCTTTTTTATTTCAAAGTAATATACTGTTAGTAAAGTGTGGTGTTTCATATTGGATATCAAATATGCATAAAGTTTGACCTGTTGATAAATAAGTACTTTATATATGTTCAGGAATTTTTCAGAAAGAAGAAGTGTAGTTTGTCATCTTTAACCCCTTCCCCGTTCATGACGGAACCACTCCGTCATGAGCCACGGTTGCGCTGTGCTCATGACGGAGTGGTTCCATCATGCTGCAGCCGTTGGCGGCCGCTCCGCCCACGCGGCGCTAATTCTCCGCCTGTGCGGGCGATTAGCGCAGTGGGCGGAGACGTGACGGAACCACTCCGTCATGAGCACAGCTCAACCGTGGCTCGTGACGGAGTGGTTCCCTCACGAGCACAGCGCCACCGCACCTGCCCCCAAACCCCCCCCAGCGCCGCGGCGGAATTCCTGCCGCGGCGAAGGGGTTAAAGGACTGTATGGTTTTGAAAATGAGGTACAGCGCTAATTTGGGTTTGCTAATGTATTCAGGCAAGATAAACAAAATGTCCCACGTTTGCAAATTATACTTTTTGTGGAAATAGTGGGGAAGGGCGGGTAGGAGATGTATGTGTTATTAAGTTAAAAGTGATAAAGACAAAGCCAGAAATGTTATGTGGACAGGTTGTGGTCTCATTTTTGACACTGAGAGGTAGATTTGAATTTAAGTCGAGGTAGGTTGTTGTACTGTGAGGCCGTCTACAGTGTTTGGAGATTACATGGAGAGGCGATGGAGATAGTAAAAGTGATACGTTCCAATTATATGTATCATTTGATCATAGGTTGAGATATAATATGAACATGGTTTCTGGTTTACATTTGGGTATAGTTAATAGTTTTAGTAGTTTCTGACTAGTGAATAATAAAAAGGTAGATATACTAAAATATATGGCAGTAAACGTAATAATGATTGTCTGTTCTTATGAAATAGAAGTGGTTGAGGAGTGTTTCTTTAGAAGAGATGTTGTATAAATGTGTGAGAGATAAAAAAGAAATATGACTTTCTTGACATTAGTAAACTACATGTGATTATAAGGGATACTAATTGTCAGGCTATGTCCCTGTGGTGAATATACGTAGGTGTTTAAGTGGTCCGGGTTTTACCGGTGCTCAGCTTCACTATCCCTTTTGAGACACTCGTCAATTTTTTCATTACATTTAATGTCCTTAATATACATACAATAAAGGGACGGTGTATCAAAAGTTTGGGAATTAGAACTTTCTTTACTCTCCCCATGCTCTGCTGTACACTCTACAGAGTGTTTAAACGACTTTAGTAACATACAAATGTCTAGCTAGTAAAGGTGGTGTAGTGCCACTGGGCCCATTTATAAACCGTGCTATGGGATGGTTTATGTTTTACCCGCCAATTTGCATGTTTGAATACTTTTTGCTGATAAGAGTTCCGGCAGACACTTGTTAAAATTAACCCTGTGTATGGGTTTAGTGGCGCTACTAGGAATGGTGGGGGTTTCTGTTTGATTTCGTACGGTTAAGCAAAGGCGGGGTTGGGGTGGGGGTGGGGGAGGTGGGTATATTGGTGATTAAAACACAGACTTTAGTAACGTGCAGATGTCTAGCTACTAAAGGTGATGTAGTACCACTGGGACCATTTATAAAGCGCCCTATGGCATGGTATATGTTTTACCCGCAGATTCGCATGTTTTAATACGTTTTGCTGAGGAGCGTTTCGGGACACATTTGTTGAAATTAAGCTTCTGTATGGCTATAGTGGTGCTTCCAGGTTTGCTGGGGCTCTTTGTTTTATTGCGTAAAGTTAAGCTAGGGCGGGTGTGGTGGTGGTGTAGTGGTACTGGGACTATTTATAAACCGCCTAATGGTATGGTGTATGTTTTACTTGCAAAATTGCAGGTTTCAATTCCTTTTGCTGATGAGCGTTCCGGCAGACAGCTGTTGAAATTAAGTCAATGTATGGCTATAGTGGCGCTAACGGGAGTGCTGGGGCTCGTTGTTTGATTTCATAAGGTTAAGCAAGGGCAGGGGTGGGTGTGGGAGAGGTGGGTATGTTGCTGATTATTATACGGACATTTGTAACATGCACATGTGTAGCTAGTAAAGGTGATGTAGTGCCACTGGGTCCATGTATAAAGCGCTCTATGGCATGGTATAAGTTTTATCCGCAAATTTGCATGTTTTAATACCTTTTGGTGGTCAATGTTCTAGCAGACAGGTACGCAAATCACACAATATTTCTGTGGATAACAAATCTTTGTGCTGATAGACACTCTTGCAGTGTGGTAGAAGGCTGCCAGCATTGATGGCAAATTATGAAACTTGGTGCCATTGTAGATTTAAATGGAAGCTTGGACCATTTCTTTGTTACTATGGTGCAGTCAGGGCTTTAAGTGGGAAAAAAAACTCGGGGTGCTCCAAAAGGGGCGGGGCAAACCTCTTAAAGGGGGGTGGGCTATCCAAGTAGGGGTGTGGTCTAAATTAAGATAACTAGCATTGTGTGCTTAAGAAAATCCCCTCCAATTATCCTACCTTCGGAAAACACACTCTTTAAAGGATTTTCCTTCCTACTACAACGTGGCTCACCTAGCATGATGTCTCCACTTCTCAGTAGTGAGCAAAATGAGTATGCGAACATCGATGTGCATTCTCTCACTGCAGTCCAATAAAAAAAAAGATAACTGACTACCTTTGCGAGGGCCGAAAATAGAGCCCGATAGAGACCCGTTTGGAGGCCTCCTGAAAATAGCTGCCGGTGCTCAGACCCGGTCCACTTAAAGCCCTGCATCCATGCATCCTAAGCACTGCGCCATCCAACCATCTTTCAATTCATCCATACATTCCTACCTACATACATACATACATCTGTCCCTGCACTTATCCTAAGCATCTATCAGCCCACTCGCCTATGGTAAGCACTGTGCTATCCATCCAGCCATACGCCCATATATCCATACATACATCTGTCCCAGAACCAATCCTAAGCATCTATCAGCCCACCCGTCTATCCTAAGTACTGGTCCATGCATCCATTCATACATCCATCCATCCATCCACCCAACTCGCTATCCATTCATTCATCTGGCCATCCATCCACTCGCACTTTATTCAACTATCCGTCCTTATATCCGTGAACCCTCCGCCCGATCCTAAATACCGCGTATTATACTCATCCACCCAGCCTCGTAAGGGGCCGAAAAGGCTAGCGATAAGCATTGACAGGCAGATGTTTCTGATAAAGAACAAGAACGTTTTGAGTTGCTCTATGTGGACCATAGTTCACCACCCTTCTCTGGTGGTGTTTTAAACAAAGGTTGATCCAGGGAAAGAAATGTAAGCAGCTTTTCGGTGTAAGACGTTAATTTAGAAACATAACGTTTTGTCCATTTCTATATAGGAACACTGCTTTAAACTGGCCGTGACTGACAGATACTGAATACCTGTAGTTCTTACATTTGAGAGAGTATACCAGACAGCTAATTTGGGTTGGTGAGAACCTGCACTTCTATATTTCTATGTGAAGCACAGTGTGGGAATATAAATGTAATTCCAAAGCTACTATCTTCATATTAAAGAGGGGGTGTGAGAACTAAGTGAGCCAGGCAAAGCGTGTGTTTTCGTAGCACTAAAACAAGACACTGTGAAAGGTCAGAGCAGGGTCGTGCTGGAGTTGGCTGCCTGTGGTCGTCTCCAGAGGCGCAACCAGAGCGAAATTTCTGGGGAGGCTAATTCTTTCAGCAATAGGCAGAGTGGGGATGTAGGGGCTCTAAAAAGGGGTGAAAAAGAACATAGCCTCATTTACAAGCAAATGGTCTTTTGAAGACCTGTGACGAACTCGGATGTGGCTCTGTGTGTGCGCCCGGGATGCTGTCTCAGGGAGTCCGGGGCAATGGGCGTTGTGCACCTGGTGGTGTCTCTGCTAATCACGCCACGATGATGTTGCTCCTGCGCTGCAAAAAGAAAAGGGAAATCCTGAGAGAAAATGGCTCTCTTTAAAGGATTTCCCTTCTCCTACAACGTAACTCACCTGGCATGATGTCTCCAATACTCAGTAGTGAGCACTGGGCATGCTCTCACTGTCTCACTGCAGTCCAATAAAAAAAAAAAATAACGGACTACCTTTGCGAGGTCCAAAAATAGAGCCCCATAGAGACCCGTTTCGAGGCCCCCAAAAATAAACTGCCGGTGCTCAGACCCCTACAGACCCCCCCACTTAAAGCTTAGGGTGCACTGTTATGTTTACGAAGTTGTAGATAAAATTGTTAGGCTAATAATGGTAATTTTTGTGTGTGGAGTTTGGTTGATAATATCATCCTAAGTGCATGGATTACAATTTTTTAAAATACTATCTATAAAGTTGTCTGTGGTGGGTTGCAGAGGGAGTGCTGTGGGGTGGTGGGGTGCGGCAGAGAGGTGAAAAGTACGAGATAGTGCAGTTACATATAAGTTGTAAAGGTGTATGTAAATAATTTAATAAATACTTGCTGTATGTTCTATCGCACTACCTGTCATCCTACTGCTCCCCTGCCCTGCTCCATCACATTGCAGCACTGCCTCGGGAAGCCATCAGTAGAACTTATGTAATTGTATGTTATTATTTTAACATATTGAACAGATGTAAAAAATAATTGAATCTATTTTTTCTTTTTCAGAAAATTATTTTTTTGGGATTAAAATTTGAAAATGCCTAGAAGAACTGAGAAAAAAAGGAAAGAGAAAAAAAATATATATTTGAACAAAAGGAAAGATTTTCAATTAGAAAAAAATGAGAGTACTAAACAAACAGTTTCTTCTGTTAAGAACACTAGACAATTTCTGAAATAAATATTACGAACATTTAATGAAAATAACATCGCAAAAAGAAGAATTTTTCAAGTAAGGAGAAGCAGACTTCAATTTCAAATACCAGGAAAAGAAAACATGTTAAAGAAACAGTATCTGTTACCCGGAGACAAAAACAATTTCAAGAAATTCGTCAGAGACTTTTTAGAACTAGAGTGAGTCAGAATGTAATGAAAACATGCTGCAAATATAAAAAGAAAGTGCTGCAATTCGAACAGAAGCAGCATATTGGAAGTATAGTGGATACTGCTTTCACTTTAAAACAGAAGTTATTCATTGTGATTTTGAAGAGGATCAAAGTGTTGGATAAAATAATCAAAGTGTTGAAAGAGAAAAGTAGAAGAAAAAGACTTGTGAACAGAACCAACTTTTGCAAAATCTTTAGTGGACATTGGAAACATACTTCTACTAGTTAGCCTTTTCTTAATGAGGAAAGTTACTTCCAGGAAAATAGTTTACCATTTGAAGGTAATACTGGAGGTCGTTGCTATGAAGTTCAGGATGGTTGTCCCCTTCCAAAAGAGGAAATGGTTGGTAAATTGCAGAAGAGTTAATAGGTGAAGAAGTGCAAGGAAAACGTACACAAGCTCCTGTGTATAAGTGGGGTTGTAGCAGTATTTCTAGTATTCGACAGGAATCTATTGATATAATGCAAAATTTGCTATGAGAATATACACAGAAAAGTATTAAACAGAAGATTAAGTTGTTACAAGGACTAGATCATGTAATGTAAGAAAATATACTGAGAAGCATGGGCATTCTCTGGCTTGTCTTTCAAGAAAAGTGTATAAAAGTGTTTTTCAGCACTTGAGGATGTTAGCAGTACACCATTCAGAAATGCGGATGTTTGTATGGAAACTGTATTATGTGAAATGTCCTGCATTATGTTTAAGTGAACTGAATACAGGTCTTTTACATGGTTCTTTATCAGATATTTAAAAAAAGTGTGATGATATTGAAATGCGATATTTTGGTTCAGAAGAGCAGTCAATAGAAAGTGAAAGTTTGACAATTACAGATGTTGAAGGAGATGGGAAAGTGATCAGCATGATCAGTTTGAAAAAGAAATTGGAAAATTTTAGGTAGTGTGCTCTGAAATACCACACTATGTTTGTGTTTGCTGTTGATGTACTCAATATAAAAGTCAAACTAGGAATGTTAATTTGTATTTGAAAAGTGAAAAGGAGAACAATGGTAAGTGGGAAGAATTTGCAACTTACTTGTTGGTGGAAGGTCGATTTGAGTTAGGTAGTGATCAACGTATATGTAAATATTGTTACAACAAATTAGAAGAGAACAAAATGCCTGCTAGAGCAGTACATAATAACTTAGAATTAGTAGCTATTCCGGAAGAACTGTCAGAATTGAATACATATGAGTCGGTTCTAATTCAATCTGTTCATCCTTTTCAAACTATAATTCGGATGGAGCCTCAAACAGGTAAACTGCCACCAACAGACTTGCAAAGAGGGCTGAAAGGAAGAGTGGTGTACTTACCTTTGGATTGTAAGAAAAATATTGAAACTACTGCTGGAGAGAAAGAGGAAAATGAGGCAGTAGTCATTCTAGTAAATGGTGTACCAACAAAGAGTCAGAAAATATGGCAAGAATTTGTGGATGTTAATAAAGTTGAAAAGGCTACCTTATATCTTATAGAGAACAATATTTATTTCAAAACTGTAAATGTGGATGAACAGGTAATAAGTTTAGAAGATGAATCTGAAATTTCAAGTGGTCAAATAGAGAAAGTGGACAAGTCAAGGACCGAAGAGATTTATGAACATTATACAATATGTCCTTTGTATTCAAAAGAAGTAATAGGAAGCAGCATTGAGTTATTTCAAATGAAAAAAGCACAGGGAACTCCAATGAGTGTATGGGAGAAAAGCTTGGAAGCTCGTTGTTTTCCACAGCTGTTTCCTACTGGAGAAGGTGGACGATATGATGACCGACCTGTACGGATTCCAGCTTCACAATATCAGTCAACAAGATTATATTCTGAAGATCCTAGATTTCGACAGTGCATTCCATACATATTTCACCTTTTGTTTGAAAGTGATCTGTCTTCTCTGTCGTATGCAGTGAACCGCATACTTAAAACTGGAGTTCATCAATCACTTCTTTCTGCGAAAGATTTTGTGGAGAAAGTTCAAGAAAAAGATAAAAATTAAGACGCACAGTTAATCAATTTGATGGCATGTCAATGTGGAACAAATGAGTATTGATATCGTCATCATGGAGAACTCAAGTGTATGTTATGGAACTTAGGTACACCAACATGGTTTGTCACACTTAGCTAAGCAGAGTATGCATGGGAAGATTTGCTTGAGTTTCTGAGAGAAGCGAATTCCAATATAAAAAATGTTGAAATAAAGACTCCTGGTGAACTGTGTTCATTGGATCCTGTAAATGTGTGCAGATAATTTAATCATAGGTTTCAATCTATGTTGTCTTTTATCTGCAATAAAAAGAATCCTCCTCTTGGAGAAGTTACTGATTTCTTTTGGAGAAAGGAGTACCAAGCAAGAGGTGCACCTCATATACATATGCTACTATGGATCAAGGATGCACCTAAATTTGGAACTGATTCTGATGAAACAGTATTGTCTTTCATCGAACAGTATGTGACATGTGAGATTCCAAGAGAAGAAGGAGATAGAAGCTTGAGACAGCAAGTTTTACGTTTCCAAGCTCACTGTTGTGAAAAGTACTGCAGAAGAAAATACAAGTCTAAAGGAACATTTTACACCAAATGTCGGTTTGGTTTTCCACGTCCAGTCATTTGTAGAGGAAGAGTAAATTCTTTTTTTTGCTTCTGTAAGGCACACAATAACTCAGAAATCTCAAAAAAATACCTATAACTTAAAAAGAACAGAAGTGTCAAAGTATATCAATGACTACAATCCAGTCATTTTAAAAATGTGGAATTCGAACATGGACATCCAGTATGTTGCAGATAACTCAATTGCTATTGCACGTTATGTTACATTGTACATAACAAAATCAGAAAAAACAAAGATGAAACAAATGTGGGAAGAAATTGCACAAGAGAAAAGCCTTAGCAAAAAATTGTACAGCGTTACTTTGAAAATGCTTTCCCACCGAGAAATTGGATCCTATGAATGTTCAGACCGCTTGTGCTCTTCAAGTTTATATTCAAAGTCACGAGGAATCATTTGGGTAAGTTTAGGTCTTGCCTGCTCACGGAATAGTGTTGAAATCATTAGAAGAAATGGAATACTTAGCAGCAAATGAACCAGACAGTACAGACATTCTTAAAACTAATATGTTGGACACATACTATCCGAAAAGGGGTAGACATCTGGAACAGCTATGTCTGTATGAAGTACTTCAACATTACAGCTTCAAAAGAAATGTTAAACAGAATTTAAAAGAAAGAAAATATGCAGTAGTTGGATGTCATGGTTGTTTAGTAAAACACGCAAAGGGTAATCTTATAAACCACAAGAAACTCAGTTGTGAAACTCCAGATAAGCGAGAATTTTACTATTTAGCACTTCTCCAACTCTTTAAACCATGGCGTAGCAAAAGTGAATTACTCGGAGACTTTGACTGCTATGAAGATTCTTTTAATGCATGTAAAGATAGCATTGCATGTACAATTTTCCCTGCATATTTAAAAATGCTGAATGAAGTTGAACAGGAAAAGATTATTACAGCTGAAATAGCTAATGAAAGTTCTCAAGATAGTCAAAGTAGTGGTCCATGTAGTCAAGATCCTCTTGGACAACCAATACTGGAAAATGAAGCAGCGATTGCTATGCATGAAGTCGAAATTGCAATGCAACAAGCACACAAGGAGAATATTACATTGGAAAACTTAGAAGAACAACTAAATGTTGAACAGAAATAAATATATGTACAAGTGAGAGAACAGATAGATGACATGGTTTGTTGCATGAAAAAAAGTATGTGTGTGTTCATCTTTTAAACCTCTTCTGATGTACATCAGTGGTCAAGCTGGGACAGGTAAAGGTGTTTAATTAAAGTTTTGATTAGTTATCTTAAAAAAACTACTGGTTCACATTTATGTTGTGTGGTAACAGCTCCAACTGGATTAGCTACACACAATGTTAAAGGAGTTACTTTGCATAGATTACTGATGTTAACAGTTGAGCATGATAATAAATTACAATATCAGAAGTTGTCTGGAGAAGCTACTCATGAAGTGTCAAGAGGGCTGAAGAAAATGAAACTATTAATTATTGATGAGGTGAGCATGTTCTCAAACTTAATGCTTGCTTTTGTACACTTAAGAAGGCAACAGGTATTAAAAACAGATTACGACGTTCTCTTTGGAGGAAAACATTTAATTGTATTTGGAGTTCTGCTACAACTAATCCCTGTAAAAGGAGAACCAGTGTCTAAAACTCTTCTACATGAAGACACAAAGAAATCTTTGGGAAGTATTGGAAATGTGAATCTGTGGTTACATTTTCAATATAAGAACTCACTCAGAATATGCGACAAGCAAGAGATGAAGATTATGCAAATATGCTAAAAGATGTAAGAATTGGTGTTCTAAGCAAACATGGTAAACAAGCTTTTCAAAGTTGTCTACTAAAGATCTTGTTTGCAAATGAAAACACACCAGCAGCAGTAATGTACAAGACAATGAAAGAAAAAAAGTCTATAGTTTGCTTAATGCCTACAGTGGAAGAGTGTTATACATTTAATAGAGAGCTTATGAAATTGGAAAATCAAGAAATAGTTCACATTGAAGCTATTGATAAAATCGAGCATCAAGGAATAACAATTCTTCTTTCAGAAAAACTACAGACTAAATTGGATTCTTTGCAAAAGTCTGTATAAAAAACTGCTGGCTTAGAAAAAAATGTAGATGTATGTTTAAACTGTCGGGTAATTTTGAAGCGTAATCTGAATGTAGAAGAAGGTTTAGTGAATGGAGCAATGGGGAAAGTTGCTGATTTTGTGAAATATCAAAATAGAAATGGAATTGAATTCTTGAAAGTTAAATTTGATCAGATTACAGAGGTAAGACGGGTTGCGCGTTCTGCTGCACGTTTTTTGCTTGTAAAAGACTTGTATGTTCGCAGTTTCCCTTCTGTTTAGCATCTGCAATAACTGTTCATAAATCTCAAGGTTTAAGTGTAGATAATGCTTTGGTAAATGTAGGAAGAACTGTGTTTAAAGAGGGAATGGTATATGTTGCATTATTTCGAGTTAGAACGTTGTCTGGTTTGTATTTAATTGATTTTGATGAGAACAAGGTTAGTGCTGATGTTAATTGTGTAAGAGAATACAATCGTTTGAGAAGGCTTTATGCTCCAAGTTTAGGTGAATATCCTATTTATGAGAAACATGTTGTGTGTTCAAAACGCAAACATGTTGAAGAATCAACTATGGTTGAAAAGCAGAAACAAAATCAAGAGAAAAGAAAATATGTAAAGAAGCAGAAAATACAAACAAGTGATGATGTTGTCGGATACCAATTAGAAAATGCTTCTGGTGTCAACTGCTATCGTAATGTTATTCTAAATGTTATATTTTATCTTGAAGATGTTTATGGTAAAATTATGGAAAGTCAAGAAAAAAGATTATGTTCGACACTTTATACTTTATTTCAAGAATTGAGAACTGATAGAAGTAAGATCCATTCTGCTTCTGGTATTCGCCAACTGTTGGATACATGTACTGGATCTTTAACGTTCAGTGCTAATATACAACAAGATGCACAAGAATTTCTGATGGTTATGCTTGGAGTACTAGAAGATGAAGGAATTCAGATTGAGAGTTTATTTGGACTCAGTTACAAATGGGAACATAAATTTGAACAGTGTTCATTAACTTCAAGCACTATAGTTGACAGAGAATGATTTCTATATTTAACAATACCTGACTGCAAATCTGTACCATTTTCCAAATTAGTAAAAGAAGCTGATCACAAGATGATCTGTTCTTGTTGTAAATCAACAATGCTATCTACATTATGCCTACAAAGATATGTAAAATATTTGATTATAATGCTGCAACGCTGTAGACCAAATGGGAGAAAAGTGGAAACCAAAATTAAAAAATGTGTTGCTAGTCAAGTATCTATTTCTGGAAGAACGTTTGCAACAGTTGCTATTGTTTTCCATGCTGGAAGTACTACCACAAGTGGACATTATACAGTTTATTTAAAGTGTAATAATGGTTGGAGTCACTGCAACGATACACACTTGGAAATGAAACCGAGATTGCCTTATGAATTACCCAACTCATACTTGATATTTCTAGAACAAAGATTTTAGATACATCATTCGGCCTAGTGGGAAGGTGTAAAGATACTTTAAGGAATTCATACTGGATGATTTCCAAGTGAAATTTTTGATACATTATTTGGTATATTGGGAAAATGTGAACAGAAACTACAAAGTAAAGGTAAGATTTGAAGATTGGAAATAATATTGGATGTGTTATTTGTGTAGATTTTGTATTATATTTGCGAGAATTAGGGATTTGTTTTTTTTAACAATTTAGTTGATTGGTTTTTTTTTCCCTGCTGTTTATGATGGATCTACACTGACATCACTGTGAATAGTGAAGTTAAGTAGAAGCTGATGACAGCAAAAAGGGTAAAAAATTGTTTTCTGAATGTTAAATTATTTTGTATTATTTAAAAACTCACTGAAATTTATGAAATATATTACATTACATAGCTGTTTTGCAGTTTATTTTATGTACATGAAAAGTTAGAAAAAACAGTACTAATGACAAATAGTAGAATAGTAGTTTGATATTTAAAAAACCTTTGAAATTCACTGAAAAAACCATAGGTTTTACAGACGTTATAGTTAGAAATTTGCATTTAAAAAACCTTAGAAATTCACTGAAAAAACCATAGGTTTCAGGGACATTATAATTAGAAATTAGCATTTAAAAAACCTTAGAAATTCACTGAAAAAAACAAAGGTTTCAGGGACGTTATAGTTAGAAATTAGCATTTAAAAATACCTTAGAAATTCACTGAAAAAACCATAGGTTTCAGAGACGTTATAGTTAGTTGGACATTTGACTCATATATAACCAGAGAAATTTGCCTGTTATAGTTAGTTGAGCTAACTCTAACTTGCGCGCCCGCAATGCACTGCTGATGATGTCACATATTACATCACTCATGACATGGTCAGTGACATCACTGATGACATCACTGATGACATCTTAAATGACATTACTGATGACATCACTGATGGCATCATCCACATGATAATCTGATCCACATACTGATGCCCTAATATAAACTTTGATACACCCACTCTAAAATACAGACTACTATTTTTGAAACCATGCACACAATGCCAGATACTACATACCACCGACTATTTCCTAGGTCTACATACACACATCCAGTCACTTATACATGCAGTTACTCATCAATACAGTACTATAATATGCACTCATAAATCTATACATACAGTTACACTCCGCCACTCATCCATAGAGTTATTCACACACCTAGTCAGTCATGCAAAGAATCAATCACATACCCATTTACTCATTTATACAGGTATACACACCAACATACTTATTGTCTTATACAATCACTGATACAAGCAGACACTCATTTATACACCCACTCTTCAAATAACTTACTCTCACGTATAGTCATTTATATACTGCAACACTCACATATACTGCCTTAAAACATGTGTAGTTAGTCACACATATACCACTGAGATATTCATTCACTCACCAACACACCCATACACACACTAACTCACCGATACAGCCCTTTCCAGATGCACTTTTGAATCCATACAACCAGTGAATCACCCTCTCAGACATCTATGCTGTGGTAAATAAAAATTCCTTTACCGGGACTGAATTTGATACAGAAACATTATAAAATAGCTCAGTAAAATGAGAGGCAGAATCCGTGATATTAGAGTTTCGGAATGGGCTTTATTCCAATGATCGATTATAATCGGATGCTCCAAGTTCCATCACCACGGGGGTTCAGGAAGTGAAGTACATACTTTATTGACAAGAAGTAACTTTTATAGTACATACATTATAATGAAGTGAATACAGTAGGCGTAACAATTGATAAGGAAATTGACGTTTTGTCTGCGTAACCGAAAATGGGTGTAATAACGAGTAAAAAAGGAACATGATTGGTTATGATGTCATACATAGGTGGATCTATAAGATAATACTTGGCCTAAATGCGCGCGCAGCAGTATGACGTGTAATTGACGTGTAACTAGGGGGTGACGGGGACTTGACATTTAGCTCTATATGTGGAGACGAGAAGTCTGGGGGGTCAAGTCAACCTAATCCCAAATCATATCTAACATCCTATGTTTAAAGAACTATGTTATCCACAAAAGAAGGGCTCTCGGACAGAATCTATTCTATACTGACTGTGCGTGCGTGTACAAGCGTCTAAGTGTCTACACTGAATGCGAGGGGGTAGGAATATTCCATGGTAACAGGGCTATGAATTACTTGCATGAGGACAGAGAAGCTGGGCCTTTTTGCTTGGTAACTGGAAGAATGTTTACTTAAACTACTAGGCAGGAATGCATCGGCTGAAGGGGAGGCAGATAATTCGAAGGTGAAATACAGTTCTTGGCAGAGAATAGGCTGATGTCAGGCTTCGTGAGCCGCGCAGAGAATGAGACAAAGTTCATGGTCACAGATGCAGGCTCGGACTGGAGCTTTCAGAGGCAGAAGGCAAGAGGAGTTTTGATGACAGAATCAGGGCCTACTTGCCTGGACTGTAAAGTGGCATAAGTGAACCATATAAAGCCGGTGGCCTTTCATATTTAGGAATGGAATATCCGGCCTATTCATGGCGGATCTGTCAAAGGACATGTTGACGGTGGACGCACATGTATTTGCGTCTTCATAACTGGAACTGGAGGGAACATACATGTACTTGTGACATGCACATGGAACCGTTGGGGTCCAAGATAGGGGACATAACTGACCGGAAAAATCCATATTTCCACAATGCACAGAGTCACACACACACCCACCCACCCACACAGACACTCAGGCACTCATACAGCTACTCAGACAACTAATCAATAACCCATATAGACACTCATGTAGCTACTTATCAACCCATGCAGTTGCTTACACACCAACTGAGAGACTAATACAGACTTTCACACAGTTTATTCACTAACCCATGCATTCAGTAAGACACGTTCAATCACTCACTTATACAGTCAGTCACGCACCTACTAAATAATCCCTTCAGGCACTTGTAAATCCACTCATTCGTCAATACACCTTGGCATAGATATATATGAAAGATATTTAAACTTTACAGAAACACACATTCACTAGATGATGTCATCAGTGATGTCATCAGTGATGTCATTTGAGATGCCATCAGTGATGTGACTGACAATGTCATAAGTAATGTAATATGTGATGTCATCAGCAGTGCATTGCGGGCGCGCTTGTTATAGTTAGCTCAACTAACTATAACAGGCGAATTTCTCTGGTTTTATATGAGTCAAATGTCCAAGTAATTATAACGTCTCCGAACCTATGGTTTTTTCAGTGAATTTCTAAGGTTTTTTAAATGCTAATTTCTAACTATAACGTCCCTGAAACCTATGTTTTTGTCAGTGAATATATATATATATATATATATATATATATATATATATATATATATATATATATATATATATATATATATATATGAATCCACAAGTACCGGTCCAACGAGTTACGGTCTGTCAGCGGCGGTCCGAGTCCGGAAACCGGAATTCCGTAGTTTATTCACTCCACAAAATCTCCTTATACTGAGAAAATACTCGGACTCCAAAGTCGAATGCAAAGAAGATTTAATCACAAGTGCAGAACGACGCGTTTCGCCATTACGGCTTGTTCACGCTCAAACTCGTAATACAATACTCCATGTTTAAACTACATAAATTAGAAGATGGACTCATCACACCGAAGTAAAGAAAGTGTTTGTGAATGTAGCGGCCATATTGTAACAGTGAAATACCGATGAAAAACAAAACGGTCAGTTCAAACTGTACATTCTATATGAATATGTGGTCTAGAACATCTCGTTGTTTGATCATGATAATACACAGATTGTCTTTTCAAACATTTTACACCCAAAATCGGTAAACCTGTTAAGGTAATAAACAGACTATCGACACTATAGCCCAAGTGGGCCGGAGTTCGTAAATATAACTAAAATACATATCGGTGCACAGGTTATACCTTGGTTATAGTAAACCATGTGGTGACAAGGTTGTGCGTGTTCGGGGTATAATAAAGTTACCAATTACAATGACCCGTACAAAATGAGGAATAACCAAAATTGCCAACATCAGTAACGCACGAGAGGACATACGTTCATAATCTTGTGTAAAATGCACAAGATTAATAAACATATAGTACGTGTACCTGTGCACCGATATGTATTTTAGTTATAATTACGAACTCCGGCCCACTTGGGCTATAGTGTCGATAGTCTGTTTATTACCTTAACAGGTTTACCGATTTTGGGTGTAAAATGTTTGAAAAGACAATCTGTGTATTATCATGATCAAACAACGAGATGTTCTAGACCACATATTCATATAGAAAAATTGAACACATATAATCTACAGTTCACTGAAAAGATCAGTAAAAATTCAATTGATTTTTTGGATGTTCGTGTTGAAGTTAAAAACAGTCAATTAACCACCAAGTTATTCCGCAAAGAAACTGCGGGCAACAGCATCTTGAATGCTAACAGCGGACATCCACGCAATTTGGTGCGGAGCATTCCTTATGGGGAGTTGCTCCGTGCCAAAAGAAACTGTAGCACAATAGAAGCATATGAAAAAGAGGAGGCAATCATGTGTGGGAGGTTCAAAGAGAGAGGATATAGTGCCAAAATTGTAAATGAAGCAAAATTGAGAGTTGGGACTAAATCCCGGAGTGATCTCATCTTCCCCAAACCCAAAGAGGAGAAACCAGACAATATTAGATTCATTACTACCTTCTCAGATCAAGCTCAGGAGATACGCAGTATATTTAAGAAACATTGGCATGTACTCCTTACCGATGAACATCTTAACGATGCTCTCGGGAGCAACCCCCAAATAACATTCAGAAAAGGACGCTCCCCGAAAGACGAACTCAGTCATAATAACATCACAGAGATGGGGGCCAATATGAATACAGGTAATGGGGGATTTAGATGTTGCCACAAATGTAAAGCTTGTAGACATAGTAAAGATTGTGACAAGCTGGAAGTACCGAATTCCAAAAGAGAATTCACTATAAGGAAGAAACTTACGTGTAACACCATATACTGCGTTTATGTCCCTATCTGTCCCTGTGAGAAATGGTACGTTGGCAGCACTAAACATACAGCCAAGAAAAGGGTGTTGGAACATCTTCGTGCCATTAAAAACAACAATAGAACATACCCCATTGCGAGACACTTTTTTGATCAACACCTCCAGGATGAGACTAAGGCCAGGATGGTTGTGATTGATTCAGTAGATTTGGGACTAAGAGGAGGAAATAGGGAACATTCCCTGAGGAAACTAGAATCCCGTTATATAGTGGATTTTGAAAGTTTAGCCCCTAAGGGTTTAAATATGAGTGAGGAACTTGCAGTACATCTGCACTGATTATGTTAGAATGGCTTGCCAGCAGTGTTGTTTAGTAGCTTCTTTTAAAAAAAAATTTGTATTGTATTTTATTCTAGATGGAGTCACACCGGGTGTCATACGAATTTCACATATGAAGAAGGAAGCATTTGATTAGATATGTAATGCCATCATTGTCAACAAATGAATTTTCCATTTTGGATATGGTTTTGTTGCTAATTTCTACTGTATAAAAAATGCTTACATGTTTTGCTGCATAGGATGCAATGTTCTCTATTAGTGGTTGTGATTGTACTCTGCCCACTGGGGCTGTACAGCCAATAACTTTATTATATTCGGAGCATATACAACTTTGCTATTACACGTTGCCTGTGGGTATTATAACCAGAACAGAAATTTTAGACCGATGTGTTATTTATACGTGACTACGAACGTATGTCTTTTCATCCTATATTGATGTTGACAATTGTGGTTCTCTGGTGTATGGATCATTGAAACCGATAACTTTATTATACATCGAAGATTTGCATATGTGACTGCATATGTCACTGTTGTTTATTGTAAGCAGGACAGAACCCATGCACAGATGCGTCTTTTAGGTGTGATGTTGTACCTAAGCCCACTTGGGCTATACTGATGTAGAGGATTGTGATTCTTCTATACGTTTATTAATCTTGTGCATTTTACACAAGATTATGAACGTATGTCCTCTCGTGCGTTACTGATGTTGGCAATTTTGGTTATTCCTCATTTTGTACGGGTCATTGTAATTGGTAACTTTATTATACCCCGAACATGCACAACCTTGTCACCACATTGTTTACTATAACCAAGGTATAACCTGTGCACCGATATGTATTTTAGTTATATTTACGAACTCCGGCCCACTTGGGCTATAGTGTCGATAGTCTGTTTATTACCTTAACAGGTTTACCGATTTTGGGTGTAAAATGTTTGAAAAGACAATCTGTGTATTATCATGATCAAACAACGAGATGTTCTAGACCACATATTCATATAGAATGTACAGTTTGAACTGAAGGTTTTGTTTTTCATCGGTATTTCACTGTTACAATATGGCCGCTACATTCACAAACACTTTCTTTACTTCGGTGTGATGAGTCCATCTTCTAATTTATGTAATTTAAACATGGAGTATTGTATTACGAGTTTGAGCGTGAACAAGCCGTAATGGCGAAACGCGTCGTTCTGCACTTGTGATTAAATCTTCTTTGCATTCGACTTTGGAGTCCGAGTATTTTCTCAGTATAAGGAGATTTTGTGGAGTGAATATATATATATATATATATATATATATATATTTATATATATATATATATATATATATATATATATATATATATATATATATATATATATATATATATATATATATATATATATATATATATATATATATATATATTACCTACTGGCGGTCGCCAGTAGGTAGTTATAGTTAGGACCACGTTTCCATAGGAAAACCTCAACATTCTATTTTGAATAACTTTGGCGCCGGTCGACGAATCCTCGCGAATTTCTCAAAATAGGTGGGGCGCTACGCTACGCTCCTACCCTGAAAGTCTCGGGGGGATCCGTCAAGCGGGGGCTGAGATAAAAGGGGGGTCCCAAAACACGTTTTTCCCATGCATTTTTCCATAGGACCTTTAGAACGAGCTACAGCCCGAACGGCTGAACAGAATTACTCAAAATTTGGCAGAGAGGTAGTCCCTAGGTCAAGGAAGTGCCTTTTGTAGGTTTGGTGTAAATCTGTTCAGTAGATTCTGAGAAAATAGCCTTTAAATCAATATATATATCTGAGCCCGCTTACGGTACGCTTACCGTACGCTTACGGTAAGCGTACGGTGGCGTGCGCGAGCGCGATTCTGATTGGCTCTTAGATCTTAGTAAACATTCGAATCGGCCGAAACCAGGAAGCGGCGGCCGCCATTTTGTGTATTTAACTCTGAAAAAAAAGAGTGAAAACAAGGAAAGGGGGCAATGAGGAGAGTTACAGACCCCCTAACAATTGTAAGGGGGTCAAAGAAGGACAGAAAAGTACAAAAAAAACATTTATTGATTTTAAAAAAAATCACGGGGTACGCGTACGGTAAGCTTACGGTAAGCGTACGGTAAAAAAATAAATAAATAAATAAATGAAAAGCAGATTTAAGAGTTTAGAAATTAGGGAGCTCTAAAAAGAGCTGTTGTGTTTATGGAGTCATTTTTTTAGTGGTACCTACAAGTAAGTACCGATGCAGAGTCTAAGGTTCAAGAGGAAGACTCTGTTCCCTTCATCATTGAAGTGCACACCATCTCCTCTATAAATGTCTTGCATGTCGTAACGCAAGTTGTTGTGGTAAATGGCACCCATACCATAGTCACGGAGGAAAGCAGAAACAGATTTGTTGACGTGCTTTCTTGCTTTGTCAATCTGAGGACAGAAATGATTGGACCAGTTCCATTTTTGCCTTTGGCATATGTTGGAAAACACAAAGGCAGTTTTAGGGAAAAGTGTAAACAGTTGTGCAAAGGTGTCCTTCATAAGCATTTCCAGACCTACCCCAGTCAAAGTGCCTAGGTCATTGCCACCACAGTGCACTATTATGAGGTCAGGGTGTTGGATTTGAATGAAGGATTTCACCAATGGCATCAATTGGTGCCACTTTAACCCTCTCTGACCAATCCATTTAATGTCTACATTTGGCAAAGCAAGGTCTCTCACCATATCTGTTTTCTCTGCAAACTTTTCACTCCAGAAGACATAGCTGTGCCCTACAATCCACACTGTGAACATCTTCAAAGGAGAACTGGATGCACTCAGGAGGTGTCTTTCAGTAGAATGGCAATATGAAAAGAAAGACAGTTTGGAAATGGAGGCATACATATTTTTTACAAAACAAAAAGAACTGATTGGCTGTTTCATACCATTCTAGAAAAAAAACTAGGCTGTATGTGAAAATTAAAAGAAGCATGTTTTGTATTGGTACAAAAAAATGTGTAACCAAAGAACAGTACTATGGATTTGCTGTTAGGTTTGAAAAGTCAAGCACTCTTGCTCTGTGGAATTGAAACATTGTGTGTCGAACTTCTGACCTAACTGCACACAGCAGTGTTCCATGAGCTGTTGCTATGGTAGCAGGCAGAAGTCAAGTTGGGGGAAGGGTACTAGGCAGAAGTCAAGTTGGGGGCAGGGTACTTTTGGAAAAGGGTTGGTTTTCAACCAATAGAAATGTGTCATTACATTTGAAAAAAAGGGGGAAGCACTGAGATTTGAAACTTACATGTATATGTGTGGAAAAATAGAGGGAAAGTTTGCCATTATCTGGTTCTGCTGAGAGGAGAGAGGTGTAGAGAACAGAGATCCTGGCTCTGATAATCTGCTGTTTGAGTGTCACATTTCTTTCACAACTAACTAATTTTAAAGGTGAGTTTACAGTTTGAGAGGGGATGTATGTGGTAACTTAAGAAATGAATAATAGAAATGGGAATTGTTTTTGTTGTAGTTACACATGGTGGTTTCATAATGTGTCAGTCTGTAAAAGTGATTTTCACTTGGCCCGAAAAAAAAAGAGCAGTAAGTGTGCTTTCAAATTGGCAAAGAAATTTCGTTTTGGCACTAATGTGAAAACATGACTCTGTGTGCATAGAAGAATTATAGGCAGAGATTTATTGCGTCTTGCTCTGGTGATTTCACAGTTGCAGTAGATGGAAAGGGGGAGCGAATTTTTGGGGGAAGAAGCAGAGGCTTAGCACACACCCATGTGCTTGCCATGTATAGTCATGCACAGTAATTAGAAGCGAGTGGGGTTTTCAGGTTTAAGTCTGTAATGCAAATACATTCAGCATCACTAAGGCTGGTTGCCCCTGCTGGAGTGTAGGCAGTCACAGAGAATACACACGGTGGTGGTCTGAAAAAAAAACAGCTTGGACATGTGCATTTAAATAAATTTAAAAAAAAGGTTTCAGAATGTGTCAGTCTGTAAAAGTGATTTCAAATTGTAAAAAGAGATTTTCACTTGGCCCGAAAAAAAAAGAGCAGTAAGTGTGCTTTCAAATTGGCAAAAAATTTTCGTTTTGGCACTAATGTGAAAACATGACTCTGTGTGCATAGAAGAATTATAGGCAGAGATTTATTGCGTCTTGCTCTGGTGATTTCACAGTTGCAGTAGATGGAAAAGAGGAGCGAATTTTTGGGGGAAGAAGCAGAGGCTTAGCACACACCCATGTGCTTGCCATGTATAGTCATGCACAGTAATTAGAAGCGAGTGGGGTTTTCAGGTTTAAGTCTGTAATGCAAATACATTCAGCATCACTAAGGCTGGTTGCCCCTGCTGGAGTGTAGGCAGTCACAGAGAATACACACGGTGGTGGTCTGAAAAAAAAACAGCTTGGACATGTGCATTTAAATAAATTTTAAAAAAAGGTTTCAGAATGTGTCAGTCTGTAAAAGTGATTTCAAATTGTAAAAAGAGATTTTCACTTGGCCCGAAAAAAAAAGAGCAGTAAGTGTGCTTTCAAATTGGCAAAGAAATTTCGTTTTGGCACTAATGTGAAAACATGACTCTGTGTGCATAGAAGAATTATAGGCAGAGATTTCTTGCGTCTTGCTCTGGTGATTTCACAGTTGCAGTAGATGGAAAGGGGGAGCGAATTTTTGGGGGAAGAAGCAGAGGCTTAGCACACACCCATGTGCTTGCCATGTATAGTCATGCACAGTAATTAGAAGCGAGTGGGGTTTTCAGGTTTAAGTCTGTAATGCAAATACATTCAGCATCACTAAGGCTGGTTGCCCCTGCTGGAGTGTAGGCAGTCACAGAGAATACACACGGTGGTGGTCTGAAAAAAAAACAGCTTGGACATGTGCATTTAAATAAATTTAAAAAAAAGGTTTCAGAATGTGTCAGTCTGTAAAAGTGATTTCAAATTGTAAAAAGAGATTTTCACTTGGCCCGAAAAAAAAAGAGCAGTAAGTGTGCTTTCAAATTGGCAAAGAAATTTCGTTTTGGCACTAATGTGAAAACATGACTCTGTGTGCATAGAAGAATTATAGGCAGAGATTTATTGCGTCTTGCTCTGGTGATTTCACAGTTGCAGTAGATGGAAAAGAGGAGCGAATTTTTGGGGGAAGAAGCAGAGGCTTAGCACACACCCATGTGCTTGCCATGTATAGTCATGCACAGTAATTAGAAGCGAGTGGGGTTTTCAGGTTTAAGTCTGTAATGCAAATACATTCAGCATCACTAAGGCTGGTTGCCCCTGCTGGAGTGTAGGCAGTCACAGAGAATACACACGGTGGTGGTCTGAAAAAAAAACAGCTTGGACATGTGCATTTAAATAAATTTAAAAAAAAGGTTTCAGAATGTGTCAGTCTGTAAAAGTGATTTCAAATTGTAAAAAGAGATTTTCACTTGGCCCGAAAAAAAAGAGCAGTAAGTGTGCTTTCAAATTGGCAAAGAAATTTCGTTTTGGCACTAATGTGAAAACATGACTCTGTGTGCATAGAAGAATTATAGGCAGAGATTTATTGCGTCTTGCTCTGGTGATTTCACAGTTGCAGTAGATGGAAAGGGGGAGCGATTTTTTGGGGGAAGAAGCAGAGGCTTAGCACACACCCATGTGCTTGCCATGTATAGTCATGCACAGTAATTAGAAGCGAGTGGGGTTTTCAGGTTTAAGTCTGTAATGCAAATACATTCAGCATCACTAAGGCTGGTTGCCCCTGCTGGAGTGTAGGCAGTCACAGAGAATACACATGGTGGTGGTCTGAAAAAACAGCTTGGTTTCATAATGTGACAGTTTGTAAAAGAGATTTTCACTTGCCCAAAAAAAAGAGCAGTTTGTGTGCATTCAAATTGGCAAAGAAATTTCGTTTTGTGACTATTGTGAAAAGAAATGTAGTAATATATTTAAATACAATAAAGGATTTTTTTTTTAGTTTTTTTCAGGTATTACTGAAGAACAGTGAACAAAATTTAAGATGCCTACAAAATCTCGAGTTCAAAAAACGCTAAAAAAAAAACTATATTTGAAGACAACTGGAGGACCAAAGTTAGTAGAAGATGCTGATGTTGGGAAAAAGAAAAAATCTTCTGGTAAGCAAAAAAAACAATTTCTAAACAAAATATTCAAAACAAAGAAAAATGTACAAAATGTCTGTTCTCGGAAAAATGTAATAAAAAATAGAGAACAGCAAAAAATTGAGAATTTAGTTAATGCAAATATACCTTCTGCAATTGAAATGTTTAACATAAACAGAAAAACAGCATTTAAAGAGATACGTAGAAAAATGTTTCAGAGAAGAGTTATGTCCAATTTGATAAAGGATATAAAGAAATATAAGCAAAAGGCTAAATATTACAAGAGAAAAAAAGAAATTGAAGCCATTGCAGCAAAAGCATTAGAATTAAAAAGGAAACTATTCATATTAATTTTGAATAGGATGCGTACATTAGATAAAATGGTTAATGTACTGAAATCACAAAGCAAAAGCAAAAGAGTAGTGAACAGAACAAACTTTTGTAAAGTGTTTTTAGGAAAGTGGATGCATAGTTCAAGTAGTGAACCTTTTTTTAATGAAGAGAGCTATTTTCAAAGTAATAGTTTGCTGCATGCAGTTGACACCAGAGGTCGTTCATACGAAGTAAAAAATGGTTGCATAATGGAGAAGGAGATAATGGTTCCAAGAGATGAGGTACAAGTGATGGCAGATGAGGCAATGGGGAGACGTCCTAAAGCCCCAGTGTACACTTGGAATTGTAGTAGTATTTGCACTGTGCGTCAGGAATCTATTGACAGATTTCGAGAGTTTCTAAGAGAATATAGTAAAAAAAGTGTAAAACAAAAGATTAAGGTGCTTCAAAGTCTGGATCCATGCAGAGTGAGAGAGAATACTGGTTTGCAGGGTCATTCTCTTGCTTGTCTATCTAGAAAAGTGTGCAATAGTGTTTTCCATCATTTTAGGATGCTGGCTGTTCATCATACTGAAATGAGAAAGTTTGTGAGACGGTTGTATTTTGCCAAAAGTCCAGCAATAAAGTTAAATGAATTGAATAGGGCTCTGTTCCGAGGAACGGTATCAGATGTAGAGAAGGTTGTTGATGAAATTCAGTTTTGTTACTTTGGTCCTGAACAAAACAGTGCAGAGAAGGACACAGTAAATGAGGCAGAAGTGGAAGAGAATGTAGAACCTTGTGTAAGTAAGACATTTAATGATCACATAACAAAATTTGCAATAATCTCTAATGAAAGACCAAATGTTACTTGTATTTGTTGCCGCAGAACTCATTATAGAAAACAAACTAGGAATGTTGATCTCTACAGAAAGAGTGAAAATGAAGATAATTATAAGTGGATGGATTTTGCCACATATATATTTCTTGAAAATTGTTTTGAATTGGGTGAAGATCAGCGTATTTGTAAATACTGCTACAACAAGTTAGAGGAAAATAGAATGCCGACCAGAGCTGTACATAATAATTTAGAATTGGATGCTATTCCTGCTGAACTTTCTGAATTAAATACATATGAGTCTATACTCATTCAATGTGTTCATCCGTTCCAGACCATAGTACGTATGGAGCCCAAAACTGGTAAATTACCTCCTTCAGATTTACTGAGAGGTTTAAAAGGTAGAGTGGTGTATTTGCCCTTGGATTTGAAAAAAAATATGGAAACTATTGATGCGGATACTTTGGAAACTGAACCATTAATTATTCTGGTTAATGGTGTACCTACAAAGAATAAGAAGATTTGGCAGGAGCTGGTAGATGTGCGGAAAGTACAAAGAGCAAATTTGTATTTGAAAAAAAATAACAAATGGTATGAATCAATTTATATAGAAGAAGAAGAAGAAGAAGAAGATTTACAAGGAGACACAGAAACACCAACTGGACAAATTGAAAAAGTGGACAAGTCAAAGGAAGAAGAAATTTATGAACATTTTAGCATACATCCTCTCCATTCGAAAGAAGTTATGGGAGACAATATTGATCTCTTTCAGATGAAGAAAGCAAAAGGAAATCCCGTGAGTGTATGGGAGGAGAGCTTGGAAGCTCGATGTTTTCCCCAGCTGTTTCCTAAAGGAAAAGGAGGACGATACGATGAACGTCCAGAACAGATTCCAGCTTCAGAGTATCGAACTACAAGACTATATGCTGAAGATCCCAGATTTCGACAAAGTATTCCTTATTTGTTCCATCTTTTATTTGAAAGCGACTTGTCTGCACTGTCTTATGCAGTAAATCACATTTTAAAAAGTGGAGTACATTTACAAAATGTGTCTGCTAAGGATTTTATGGAGAAAGTGCAGCACCGAGATGATCATTTGGAAACACAACTGATCAATCTGATGGCTTGTCAGCGTGGGACAAATGAATATTGGTACCGACGCCATGGTGAACTAAAATGCATGTTACGCAATTTAGGAACACCAACATGGTTCCTTACCCTAAGCTGTGCCGAGTACGCTTGGGATGATTTACTGGATTTTCTACGAGAGGCCAATTCAAACATTAAAAACATCGAATACAAGACAGCAGGAGAACTGTGCTCATTGGATCCGGTTAATGTTTGCAGATATTTCAATCATAGATTTGAGGCTATGATGTCCTTCATCTGCAATAAAAAAAATCCACCCCTTGGAGAAGTAGTGGATTTCTTTTGGAGAAAAGAGTACCAGGCAAGAGGTGCTCCTCATATTCATATGCTGCTGTGGATCAAGGATGCCCCAAAGTTTGGAACAGATACTGATGAAGCAGTGTTATCTTACATTGAAGAATATGCAACATGTGCTATACCTAAAAGCACAGAAGAGAACAAGTTAAAGGTGCAAGTTCTACGTTTCCAAAGTCATCGGTGTGGAAAATACTGTCGACGGAAATACAAGAGCAAAGAAAAATACTACACTAAATGTCGATTTGGATTTCCTAGACCTGTTCTTACAAATGGAAGAGTCAACAGTTTTATGTCAGCTGTGAGACATACTATCACAAGAAAATCACCTAAGAATACCTACAACCTTAAAAGAAAAGAAGAATCAAAAAATATAAATGACTACAACCCAGTCATTTTATCCATGTGGAACGCTAACATGGATATACAGTATGTTGCTGACAATTCCATTGCTGTTGCTCGATATGTAACGTCTTACATTACGAAATCAGAAAAAACAGAATTGAAGGAAATGTGGGAAGAGATTTCTCACGAGAAGACTGTCAGTAAGAAGCTGTACAGTTTCAGTTTGAAGATGTTATCGCATCGAGAAATTGGATCCTACGAATGTTCAGATAGGTTATCTTCTGCAAGTCTCTACTCGAAGTCAAGAAGAATAATTTGGGCAAGTTTAGGCCTTGCAGCAATGAGAAATCGGGTACTGAAATCTGTTGGAGAAATTGAATATTTGGCTGAGAATGACCCAGAAAGTACAGACATATTGAAAACAAACATGTTGGACACATATTATCCCAAGAGAAGTCATCATCTGGAGAACATGTGTCTCTATGAAGTGTTACAGAACTACATTTATTCACGGAAAGCTGCAGAAGACATCAACAGTGGAAAATATAAAGTTGTTGGTGAAGAAGGATGTTTGGTGAAGCAAACCAAAGGAAGTTTGATAAATCACCGGAAGCTGAGTTGCGACACTACCGACAAGAAAGAATTTTACTACTTGGCTCTTTTACAGTTGTTTAAACCATGGCGTACAGAGGATGAACTACTGGGAGAATTCCAGAGCTATGAAGATTCTTTTAATGCTTGCAAAGACAGCATACAATGCAGTACATTCTCAACTTATCTGCAAATGTTAAATGAAGAAATTGAACAGGAAACTACAATTGCAGCAGAAATAGCTAGAGACAGTTCTCAGGACAGCCAAAGTTCAGGAACACACAGTCAAGATCCCCTAGGACAACCAATCGTTGAAAATGAAGCATCAATAGCCATGAATGAAGTGGAAACGGCTATGAATCAAGCTCAAGAAGAATTTATAGACTTAGAAAATTTGGAAAGACAACTGAATCAAGAGCAGCAACAAATTTATGAAGAGATCAAAAACAAAATTGATCACGGATTTCTACATATCAAAAAAGAGTGCTCATGCACATCATTTCATCCAATCAGGATGTATGTAAGCGGACAAGCTGGCACTGGAAAAAGTTTCCTAATTAAAGTCATCAGAAGCTACCTAAAGCAAAAAACGGATTCTACTTTGTCTTGTGTGGTTACTGCTCCAACTGGGTTAGCAGCATATAACATAAAAGGAATCACCTTACATCGTTTGCTAATGTTACCAGTGGAGCATGAGAACAAAATACAATTCAACAAGCTAACTGGAGAAGCATCCTTGGAAGTTTCACGAGTATTGAAGAAGATGCAAGTTCTCATTATTGATGAGGTGAGCATGGTATCAAACTTAATGCTTGCCTTTGTGCATTTAAGAATGCAGCAAATTTTGAAGACAGACTATGACGTGTTATTTGGTGGAAAACACGTCATAGTTTTTGGGGATCTTTTGCAACTTACTCCAGTTAAAGGACAACCAGTGTTTAATACTGTGACACATGAAGACACAAAGAAGTCATTGGGAAGCATTGGAAATACAAATATTTGGTCCTTCTTTGAGTACAAGGAACTTACAACTAATATGAGGCAAGCAAACGATGAAGAATATGGAAGTATTCTGAAAGATATCAGGATTGGACTACTCACAGATGTTGGGAAAAAAGCATTACAGAGTCGGCTGCTACATAATTTATTTCCAAAGGAAGAAATAGTTGCAGAGAAAATATACAAGAATATTGCAGAAAACAAAAGTGTCATCTGCTTAATGCCAACTCTACGTGAATGCTCAATATTTAATGAGGAGCTTTTGAAATTGGAAAAGGAAGACATCAGGAAATTGGAAGCAGTGGACAAAATTGAGGATGGAAGAATTACAGTCACAGTAACAGGCAAACTGAAAAATAAATTGGACTCACTAGAGAAGAACATCTCCAAAACAGCAGGATTAGAAAAAAATCTTTATGTTTGCATGAACTGTAGAGTGTTTTTAAGGAGAAATTTGGATGTTGAGAAAGGCTTAGTGAATGGAGCGATGGGAAGAGTTGTGGGTTTTATTAATTATCAGAAAAAAGAAGGAATTGAATGTTTACAGATAAAATTTGATCAGATAGAGGAAGTTAAAGACATTTGTCGTTGTTCAGTTCGTTTCATGCTTGTGAAAGACTTATATGTACGTAGGAAGCAGTTTCCGTTTTCACTAGCATATGCTGTAACTATCCACAAGTCTCAAGGATTGACTGTAGATTGTGCATTTGTGAACATTGGTTCAACTGTGTTCAAAGAAGGTATGGCATATGTAGCTTTGTCACGAGTCAAAACATTATCAGGTTTATTCATGATAGACTTTGATGACTCAAAAGTTAGTGCTGATACAAACTGTGTAAAGGAGTATAATAGATTAAGAAGAAGCTATGCTCCTCATTTAGGTCAGTATCCTGTGTTGGAGAAACGTGTAGTTTCTCGTAAAAGGAGAAATGAGAATATCTGTAATGAAGATGTAGAGAAGAGGAAAAAAAATAGGAGTGATGTAATTGCAAGCAAAAAGAATAAGGAAAATGAAGAACAGGTTGTAGGATGTCATTTTGAAAATAGCTCTGGTGTCAACTGCTACGCTAATGTAGTGCTGAATGTTGCATTTTATCTGGAAAGTTTGCAAGAGCAGATAATAGTAAATCAGGGAAAAAGATTCTGTTCAGAGCTCAGTCTCCTTTTTCAAAAGCTGAGTAAAGATAAAACTCAAATAGAAAGTGCTACTGAAATTAGAAAACTTTTAGATGTATGTTCAGGACGAACACAGTTTTCTCAAAATGAACAGCAAGATGCACACGAATTTTTGATGTATTTTCTTCAGGTAGTGGAAGAAGAAGGAGTTCCCATTGACATTTTTTTTGGTCTCTCTTATAAATGGGAACATAGTTGTGATAATTGTTATAATATATGTGGCTCTATTGTTGATAATGAAAGGTTTATTTATTTGACATTGCCAGAGAGTAAAACAGTCACTTTTGCAAAATTAGTTAAAGATGCTAATCATAGCATGAAATGTGGTGAGTGTAATTCTGACATGTTTTCAACATTAATTTTAAGGGAATACGGACAGTATGTAATTTTAATGATGCAACGATGTAGAGCTGATGGATCAAAATTGGATACTTTAATAAAGAAGTTTACAGGACAGCAATTATCAATTTCAGGAAAAACTTTTGTAACTGTTGCAATAATTTTCCATGATGGACCTACTGTTACTTCTGGACATTACACAGTTTATCTAAAATGTGAAAAAGGCTGGACACTGTGTAATGATTCCCAATTGATTTTCAAACAACGTTTGCCTTTTGATTTAGCAAATTCCTATCTAATCTTCCTGAAACCTAAATTTTAGAGAGATTTGGCAAGATCTGAACAAAATAATTTTACCATTTTACTGGATTACCATTGCAATTTTGTAGAAAAAAGATTTTTAAAATTATCATTTGGCCTAAAGGAAAGATAACCAATTGTAATGTGGACTTTTTTAAATTTTAATGCAATTTTCAAAAACCAATAATTTAGAGATAATCGGTAACTTCTGCACATTTTAAATTATGGAATGCTATTGGACTGCCATTGGAAATTTTTTCAAAAATGATTTAAAAAATTACTATTTGGCCATGTGGAAAAGTAAGCAATTCTATTGTGGACTAAATAAATTATTCAAAAAATTTTCGTGAACCAAAATGTTACAGAGAATTGGTGAGATCTGGACAGATTAAACTTTAGAATTTTAATGGTTTTCCCTTGGAAATTTATTCCAGGAAAAAAAAAAAAATACTATTTGGCCTAAAGGAAATAAAATCAGATGTATTTTGGAGTTATTTGAGATATAATATTGTGATTATACTTCTGAAACAAACATATCAGACGGTATTTTAAAGAAAAAAGTATTGTTTTTAGATGATATTTTTTTAGAATAATATGCATTTCTGTAATGATAAGTTTAAGTGAGAAGACATTCTGGGCTTTTTTAATACAATCTTTGTGATTGTTAATTTTTTTTGCCCGCTGTAAAATGATGAATGCAATTGCTTTCACAATTAATAGTGAAATGCAATATATTCTGAAAACAGCAAAAATAAGGCAAAAATATTTTTTTGTAAAAAATGTAAATATGTGTATTGTATTATAAAATGGATAAAAAATATTAATACTTTTTTCTTTATTTTCAGATCGATATAGAAAATTTTCGGAAACTACAACCATTTTAAAAACTATTTTTTAAAAAAACAAATGAATAAATATTTTTTTGAGTGAGTATGGTAAGTTAAAAATAAAAATTGTAGTCTCTCAAGGACTTTGTAATGAGATAAATGATTTTTAGTGTTTTTTTAAAAAAACTAAAAAAAAGGTACGCTTACCGTACGCGTACGGTAAAAAAAAAAAAAAAAAGTTTTTAAAAAAAAAGAAAAAAAAAGATGAAAGATAAGGTTGGCTCTTAAAAGAACCGTTGTGTTCATGCAGGGACAGAGGAAAGAAAGATTGGGAATATTAGACGGTACGACAAGTGTGCTGATCTATTTTACTGTTCACCAGGGAAACACTGGTCTCCCTATAAGTAATTAGATCGTGACAAGTGGCGCACCGTACTTCAACCCTCGCAAACCGAGGGTTAATTTCCAGAGGGCCAGCAAAAGGAGATTCTCCCCCCACAGATGAAGGGCTCACCTGACCTGCAGAAGAAGGAGTCTGCCCTGCAGATGATGGTCCAGGCTGAGCTGCTGTGGATGTACTGGCTCGTCTTTCTGAAGAGTTACCTCCAAAAAGATGACCATGTGTCCTTCTGTGTACTTCCTGGAGGTGTCTCTTCATGATGTGATTCCCAAAGGAATACTTCCTGTTAGGATTACCTCTAGAAAGTACACGCTTACACAGCTTGCAAGTAACTAAGGGTGCATTCACCTTTTGCTGGCCTTCTGGAAAAGTAAAATAATCCCAAACATAAGAAGGCTTTACTTTCCTCGCTCTCTGCCTCAAGACAGTGCTGCTGGTGCTAGCCTCACTCTCAGAAGAGCTCTGCTGTTCTGCCATCGTATCCCAAAGACAAACCAGCTCCTTCTCCCAAGGGATCACAAGCAGAAATGAGGGGAATGGGTGTGGTGTAGGAGAGTTCTAGAACTGAAAGTAGTTTCAACCAATCAAAAGTTGTGTTTCAAGATCACATGACCTACCGTACGCTTACGGTACGCTTACGGTACGCTTACGGCAAAAAGTACGCGTGCGCGTAAAAAAGACACGCGCTTGCGCGCATGCGCATAACAGTCACTCCCCGGCACTTCCGCGTAACGTACGCGTGTTGCGTAAGCGCGCACGCGTCCCACGCGCAGTACGCGCGGCTACGCAAAGTACGTAACTATACGCAAGCAGCGTAGATAGATTACGGGCGTTGCGTAAACCGTACGCTTACCGTGAGCTTACGGTACGCGTACTATAAAAAAAAATAAAAAAAAAATAAATAAAAACTGGAAATAAATTTTACATGTTTATTTTAAAAAATATATATAAAAAAATATTTAAGGATTTTAAAAATTTAAGCATAGTCTTTATAAAAGATAAGAAAATTAAATTAAAAATATGTTTGAAAAAAATGAAGAATAAAAAAAAAAATAGCATTTAAAAAACCTTGCAAATTCACTGAAAAAACCATGGGTTTCACACACGTTATAGTTAGGAATTAGCATTTAAAAAACCTTGCAAATTCACTGAAAAAACCATGGGTTTCACACACGTTATAGTTAGGAATTAGCATTTAAAAAACCTTAGAAATTCAGTGAAAAAACCATAGGTTTCACACATGTTATAGTTAGCTGGACATTTTACTCGTAAAAAACCAATGAAATTGCCCCGTTATAGTTAGTTCAGCTAACTATAACTCGCGCGCCCGCAATGCACTGCTGATGACGTCACATATTACATCACTCATGACATGGTCAGTGACATCACTCATGACATCACTGATGACATCTCAAATGACATCACTGATGACATCACTGATGACATCATCCTTGTGATAGAGTGGCAGACCTCCTCTCACCTTAATATAAGCTTTGATACACACATTCAAAAATAGAGACTAAAAATTTCAAAACAATGGACATACCAATACCAGTTACAACAACCTCTTCAGTAATTCTAAGATCCACATACACATCCACTCATTCACCAACAGTCCTATACAGTCACTCATACATGTACTCACTCATCATATGTACTCATACATCTATACATCCTGTTACACAATGCCACTCATCCATAGAGTTACTCACACACATAGTCACTCATGCTAATAAAGAATAAAACATACATTTACTTGCATATACAGTAATACACACACCACCATACTTACTTCTACGGAAACTTACACATACTTAGTCTTTTAAACAATCACTTATAGAAACACATACTTATTCATACAGGAACTCTTTCAATCTCTCCCTCTCACATATACTCACATATATACACCAATAGTCACATATACTAGTTAAAAACATATGTAGTTACTCCTGAAGACACTATTGAGACAGTCATTCACTCACTAACACACCCATACACACACTCATCCACCCATACAGTCCTGCACACATGCTGTCTTCAACACATACAAACAGTGAGTCACTCATTCATGCATCTATGCACTACGTAATACCCCCCACCGTACCATACAGACACTCAGACTGATACTCAAAAAAACAACTAATAACCTATATAGACACCCATGTAGCTACTCACCAACCCATGCAGCCACTTATACACAAAGTGAGAGATACACTTAATCAGTCAGTAACACAATCAATTTTTCAAAAACAAATCATCCATTTAGACACTTATATACCCATTTATTCTTCCATCGACCTTGAGATACACATATATAAAACATATTTAATTTTCAGAAAAACACACATTCACTGGATGATGTCATCAGTGATGTCATCAGTGATGTCATTTGAGATGTCATCAGTGATGTCATGAGTGATGTCACTGACCATGTCATGAGTGATGTAATATGTGACGTCATCAGCAGTGCATTGCGGGCGCGCGAGTTATAGTTAGCTGAACTAACTATAACGGGGCAATTTCATTGGTTTTTTACGAGTAAAATGTCCAGCTAACTATAACATGTGTGAAACCTATGGTTTTTTCACTGAATTTCTAAGGTTTTTTAAATGCTAATTCCTAACTATAACGTGTGTGAAACCTATGGTTTTTTCAGTGAATATATATATATATATATATATATATATATATATATATATTACCTACTGGCGGTCGCCAGTAGGTAGTTATAGTTAGGACCGTGTTTAGGAAATCTCAGAATTCTATTTTGAATAACTTTGGCGCCAGTTGACGAATCCTCGCGAAATTTTCAAAACTAATGGGGCGCTCCACTCCGCTCCTACCCTAAAAGTTTTGGGTGATTTGTCAAGCGGGGGAACGAGAAAAAAGGGGGGTCCCAAAAACGTGTTTTCCCCATGCATTTTTCCATAGGACCTTTAGTCTGAGCTACAGCCCGAACGGCTGAACAGAATTACTTGTAATTTGGCAGAGAGGTAGTCCGTAGGTCAAGGATGTGCCTTTTGTAGGTCTGGTGTAAATCTGTTCAGTAGTTCCTGAGAAAATAGCATTTAAAGCAATATATATATCTGTAAGCACGCTCCGTGCGCTTACGGTAAGCTTACCGTACGCGTACGGTGCCGTGCGCGAGCTCAAATCTGATTGGTTGTCACATGACTGTAAACATTCGAATCGGACGAAATCAGGAAGTGTCGGACGCCATTTCGTGTGTTTCACACAGAAAAAAAAGGTGGATAACATGAAAAGGGGGCAAGGAAGAGAGTTACAGACCCCCTAACATTTGAAAGGGGGTCAAAGAAGGAAACAAAAGTACGAAAAATACATTTATTAATTTTTTAAAAAAATCGCGGAGTGCGCGTACGGTAAGCTTACCGTACGCGTACGGCAGAAAAAAAAAAATAAAAAATAAAATAAAATTCAGATTTAAGTGTTTAGATATTAGGGGGCTCTAAAAAGAGCTGTTGTGTTTATGAAGTGATTTTTTAGTGGTACCTACAAGTAAGTACCGATGCAGAGTCTAAGGTTCAAGAGGAAGACTCTGTTCCCTTCATCAGTGAAGTGTACACCATCTCCTCTATAAATGTCTTGCATGTTGTAACGCAAGTTGTTGTGATAAATGGAACCCATACCATAGTCTCGGAGGAAAGCAGAAACAGATTTGTTGACGTGCTTTCTTGCTTTGTCAATCTGTGGACAAAATTGATTGGACCAGTTCCATTTTTGCCTTTGGCATATGTTAGAATACGCAAAGGCAGTTTAAGGGAAAAGTGAAAACAGTTGTGCAAAGGTCTCCTTCATAAGCATTTCCAGACCTACCCCAGTCAAAGTGCCTAGGTCATTGCCACCACAGTGCACTATTATGAGGTCAGGGTGTTGGATTTGCATGAAGGATTTCACCAATGGCATCAATTGGTGCCACTTTAACCCTCTCTGACCAATCCATTTAATGTCTACATTTGGCAAAGCAAGGTCTCTCACCATACCTGTTTTCTCTGCATACTTTTCACTCCAGAAGACATAGCTGTGCCCTACAATCCACACTGTGAACATCTTCAAAGGAGATCTGGATACACTCAGGAGGTGTATTTCAGTAGAATGGGAAAAAAAAATGAAAGACAGTTTGGAAATGGAGGCATACATATTTTTTTAAAATAAAAAGAACTCATTGGCTGTTTCGCACCATTCTACACTAAAAACTAGGCTGTATGTGTAAATTTATAGAAGCATGTTTTGTATTGGTACAGAAAAATGTGTTACCAAAGAACATTACTATGGATTTGCTGTTAGGTTTGAAACGTCAAGCACTCTTGCTCTTTGGAAATGAAACATTGTGTGGTGAACTTCTGACCTGACTCCACACAGCAGTGTTACAGGAGCTGTTGCTATGGTAGCAGGCAGAAGTCAAGTTGGGGGAAGGGTACTTTTGGAAAAGGGTTGGTTTTCAACCAATAGAAATGTGTGATTTCATTTGAAAAAAAGGGAGAAGCAATGAGATTTGTAATTAACATGTATATGTGTGGAAAAAGAGAGGGAAACATTGCCATTATCTGGTTCTGCTGAGAGGAGAGAGGTGTACAGAACAGAGATCCTGGCTCTGATAATCTGCTGTTTGAGTGCCACATTTCTTTCACAACTAACTAATTTTAAAGGTGAGTTAAGAGTTTGAGAGGGGATGTATGTGGTAAATTTAGTAATGAATAATAGAATTGGAATTCCTTTTGTTGAAGTTGTGTTTTTCAATTTGTGTTTTGGGAGAAATTTAAATGTAAGGAGCATGTAAAATATTATGGACTATGTTTTCACCATAAATTAAGGTGTACTGGTATGAATGAGGAATACTGTTTTCTGCATAGAATCAGAAGATGACTCTGTGTGCAAAGAGGAATTGTTGAAAGAGATTTATTGCGTATTACTCTGGTAATTTTAGATTGGCATTAGTAGGAAAGGGGCAGCTATTTTTCTGCAGAAGCAGACTCTTAGCACACACCCAGCTGCTTATCCTGTAGAATCATGCATAGTATTCACAACCGAGTGGTGTTTGAGGTTGCAGTGAGTAATGCAAAAACATTCAACAACACTAAGGCTGGTTGCCTTTGCTGGAGTGTAGTCATTCACCCAGGTTACACATGTTCCTGGTCTCAAAAAGCTGTTTGGACATGTGCTGTTTTCAGATTCTGAAAAGTGGATTGAAAATGTGTCAGACAGTAAAAGTACTTATCACTTGCCAAAAAAAGAGTAGTAAGTGTGCTTTCAAAATGGCAAAGAAATTTCGTTTTCTGCCTAATATCAAACCATGACTCTGTGTGCAAAGAGGAATTGTTGACAGAGATTTATTGCGTATTACTCTGGTAATTTTAGATTGGCATTAGTAGGAAAGGGGCAGCTATTTTTCGGCAGAAGCAGACTCTTAGCACACACCCAGCTGCTTATCCTGTAGAATCATGCATAGTATTCACAACCGAGTGGTGTTTGAGGTTGCAGTGAGTAATGCAAAAACATTCAACAACACTAAGGCTGGTTGCCTTTGCTGGAGTGTAGTCATTCACCCAGGTTACACATGTTCCTGGTCTCAAAAAGCTGTTTGGACATGTGCTGTTTTCAGATTCTGAAAAGTGGATTGAAAATGTGTCAGACAGTAAAAGTACTTATCACTTGCCAAAAAAAGAGTAGTAAGTGTGCTTTCAAATTGGCAAAGAAATTTCGTTTTCTGCCTAATATCAAACCATGACTCTGTGCAAAGAGGAATTGTTGACAGAGATTTATTGCGTATTACTCTGGTAATTTTAGATTGGCATTAGTAGGAAAGGGGCAGCTATTTTTCTGCAGAAGCAGACTCTTAGCACACACCCAGCTGCTTATCCTGTAGAATCATGCATAGTATTCACAACCGAGTGGTGTTTGAGGTTGCAGTGAGTAATGCAAAAACATTCAACAACATTAAGGCTGGTTGCCTTTGCTGGAGTGTAGTCATTCACCCAGGTTACACATGTTCCTGGTCTCAAAAAGCTGTTTGGACATGTGCTGTTTTCAGATTCTGAAAAGTGGATTGAAAATGTGTCAGACAGTAAAAGTACTTATCACTTGCCAAAAAATGAGTAGTAAGTGTGCTTTCAAAATGGCAAAGAAATTTCGTTTTCTGCCTAATATTAAACCATGACTCTGTGTGCAAAGAGGAATTGTTGACAGAGATTTATTGCGTATTACTCTGGTAATTTTAGATTGGCATTAGTAGGAAAGGGGCAGCTATTTTTCTGCAGAAGCAGACTCTTAGCACACACCCAGCTGCTTATCCTGTAGAATCATGCATAGTATTCACAACCGAGTGGTGTTTGAGGTTGCAGTGAGTAATGCAAATACATTCAACAACACTAAGGCTGGTTGCCTTTGCTGGAGTGTAGTCATTCACCCAGGTTACACATGTTCCTGGTCTCAAAAAGCTGTTTGGACATGTGCTGTTTTCAGATTCTGAAAAGTGGATTGAAAATGTGACAGACTGTAAAAGTACTTATCACTTGCCAAAAAAAGAGTAGTAAGTGTGCTTTCAAATTGGCAAAGAAATTTCGTTTTCTGCCTAATATCAAACCATGACTCTGTGTGCAAAGAGGAATTGTTGACAGAGATTTATTGCGTATTACTCTGGTAATTTTAGATTGGCATTAGTAGGAAAGGGGCAGCTATTTTTCTGCAGAAGCAGACTCTTAGCACACACCCAGCTGCTTATCCTGTAGAATCATGCATAGTATTCACAACCGAGTGGTGTTTGAGGTTGCAGTGAGTAATGCAAAAACATTCAACAACACTAAGGCTGGTTGCCTTTGCTGGAGTGTAGTCATTCACCCAGGTTACACATGTTCCTGGTCTCAAAAAGCTGTTTGGACATGTGCTGTTTTCAGATTCTGAAAAGTGGATTGAAAATGTGTCAGACAGTAAAAGTACTTATCACTTGCCAAAAAAAGCGTAGTAAGTGTGCTTTCAAATTGGCAAAGAAATTTCGTTTTCTGCCTAATATCAAACCATTACTCTGTGTGCAAAGAGGAATTGTTGACAGAGATTTATTGCGTATTACTCTGGTAATTTTAGATTGGCATTAGTAGGAAAGGGGCAGCTATTTTTCGGCAGAAGCAGACTCTTAGCACACACCAAGCTGCTTATCCTGTAGAATCATGCATAGTATTCACAACCGAGTGGTGTTTGAGGTTGCAGTGAGTAATGCAAATACATTCAACAACACTAAGGCTGGTTGCCTTTGCTGGAGTGTAGTCATTCACCCAGGTTACACATGTTCCTGGTCTCAAAAAGCTGTTTGGACATGTGCTGTTTTCAGATTCTGAAAAGTGGATTGAAAATGTGACAGACAGTAAAAGTACTTATCACTTGCCAAAAAAAGAGTAGTAAGTGTGCTTTCAAAATGGCAAAGAAATTTCGTTTTCTGCCTAATATTAAACCATGACTCTGTGTGCAAAGAGGAATTGTTGACAGAGATTTATTGCGTATTAGTCTGGTAATTTTAGATTGGCATTAGTAGGAAAGGGGCAGCTATTTTTCGGCAGAAGCAGACTCTTAGCACACACCCAGCTGCTTATCCTGTAGAATCATGCATAGTATTCACAACCGAGTGGTGTTTGACGTTGCAGTGAGTAATGCAAAAACATTCAACAACATTAAGGCTGGTTGCCTTTGCTGGAGTGTAGTCATTCACCCAGGTTACACATGTTCCTGGTCTCAAAAAGCTGTTTGGACATGTGCTGTTTTCAGATTCTGAAAAGTGGATTGAAAATGTGACAGACTGTAAAAGTACTTATCACTTGCCAAAAAAAGAGTAGTAAGTGTGCTTTCAAATTGGCAAAGAAATTTCGTTTTCTGCCTAATATCAAACCATGACTCTGTGTGCAAAGAGGAATTGTTGACAGAGATTTATTGCGTATTACTCTGGTAATTTTAGATTGGCATTAGTAGGAAAGGGGCAGCTATTTTTCTGCAGAAGCAGACTCTTAGCACACACCCAGCTGCTTATCCTGTAGAATCATGCATAGTATTCACAACCAAGTGGTGTTTGAGGTTGCAGTGAGTAATGCAAAAACATTCAACAACACTAAGGCTGGTTGCCTTTGCTGGAGTGTAGTCATTCACCCAGGTTACACATGTTCCTGGTCTCAAAAAGCTGTTTGGACATGTGCTGTTTTCAGATTCTGAAAAGTGGATTGAAAATGTGTCAGACAGTAAAAGTACTTATCACTTGCCAAAAAAAGCGTAGTAAGTGTGCTTTCAAATTGGCAAAGAAATTTCGTTTTCTGCCTAATATCAAACCATGACTCTGTGTGCAAAGAGGAATTGTTGACAGAGATTTATTGCGTATTACTCTGGTAATTTTAGATTGGCATTAGTAGGAAAGGGGCAGCTATTTTTCGGCAGAAGCAGACTCTTAGCACACACCCAGCTGCTTATCCTGTAGAATCATGCATAGTATTCACAACCGAGTGGTGTTTGAGGTTGCAGTGAGTAATGCAAAAACATTCAACAACACTAAGGCTGGTTGCCTTTGCTGGAGTGTAGTCATTCACCCAGGTTACACATGTTCCTGGTCTCAAAAAGCTGTTTGGACATGTGCTGTTTTCAGATTCTGAAAAGTGGATTGAAAATGTGTCAGACTGTAAAAGTACTTCTCACTTGCCAAAAAAAGAGTAGTAAGTGTGCTTTCAAATTGGCAAAGAAATTTCGTTTTCTGCCTAATATCAAACCATGACTCTGTGTGCAAAGAGGAATTGTTGACAGAGATTTATTGCGTATTACTCTGGTAATTTTAGATTGGCATTAGTAGGAAAGGGGCAGCTATTTTTCTGCAGAAGCAGACTCTTAGCACACACCCAGCTGCTTATCCTGTAGAATCATGCATAGTATTCACAACCGAGTGGTGTTTGAGGTTGCAGTGAGTAATGCAAAAACATTCAACAACATTAAGGCTGGTTGCCTTTGCTGGAGTGTAGTCATTCACCCAGGTTACACATGTTCCTGGTCTCAAAAAGCTGTTTGGACATGTGCTGGTTTCAGATTCTGAAAAGTGGATTGAAAATGTGTCAGACAGTAAAAGTACTTATCACTTGCCAAAAAATGAGTAGTAAGTGTGCTTTCAAAATGGCAAAGAAATTTTGTTTTCTGCCTAATATTAAACCATGACTCTGTGTGCAAAGAGGAATTGTTGACAGAGATTTATTGCGTATTACTCTGGTAATTTTAGATTGGCATTAGTAGGAAAGGGGCAGCTATTTTTCTGCAGAAGCAGACTCTTAGCACACACCCAGCTGCTTATCCTGTAGAATCATGCATAGTATTCACAACCGAGTGGTGTTTGAGGTTGCAGTGAGTAATGCAAATACATTCAACAACACTAAGGCTGGTTGCCTTTGCTGGAGTGTAGTCATTCACCCAGGTTACACATGTTCCTGGTCTCAAAAAGCTGTTTGGACATGTGCTGTTTTCAGATTCTGAAAAGTGGATTGAAAATGTGACAGACTGTAAAAGTACTTATCACTTGCCAAAAAAAGAGTAGTAAGTGTGCTTTCAAATTGGCAAAGAAATTTTGTTTTCTGCCTAATATCAAACCATGACTCTGTGTGCAAAGAGGAATTGTTGACAGAGATTTATTGCGTATTACTCTGGTAATTTTAGATTGGCATTAGTAGGAAAGGGGCAGCTATTTTTCTGCAGAAGCAGACTCTTAGCACACACCCAGCTGCTTATCCTGTAGAATCATGCATAGTATTCACAACCGAGTGGTGTTTGAGGTTGCAGTGAGTAATGCAAAAACATTCAACAACACTAAGGCTGGTTGCCTTTGCTGGAGTGTAGTCATTCACCCAGGTTACACATGTTCCTGGTCTCAAAAAGCTGTTTGGACATGTGCTGTTTTCAGATTCTGAAAAGTGGATTGAAAATGTGTCAGACAGTAAAAGTACTTATCACTTGCCAAAAAAAGCGTAGTAAGTGTGCTTTCAAATTGGCAAAGAAATTTCGTTTTCTGAATAATATCAAACCATGACTCTGTGTGCAAAGAGGAATTGTTGACAGAGATTTATTGCGTATTACTCTGGTAATTTTAGATTGGCATTAGTAGGAAAGGGGCAGCTATTTTTCGGCAGAAGCAGACTCTTAGCACACACCAAGCTGCTTATCCTGTAGAATCATGCATAGTATTCACAACCGAGTGGTGTTTGAGGTTGCAGTGAAAATACATTCAACAACACTAAGGCTGGTTGCCTTTGCTGGAGTGTAGTCATTCACCCAGGTTACACATGTTCCTGGTCTCAAAAAGCTGTTTGGACATGTGCTGTTTTCAGATTTTGAAAAGTGGATTGAAAATGTGACAGACAGTAAAAGTACTTATCACTTGCCAAAAAAAGAGTAGTAAGTGTGCTTTCAAAATGGCAAAGAAATTTCGTTTTCTGCCTAATATTAAACCATGACTCTGTGTGCAAAGAGGAATTGTTGACAGAGATTTATTGCGTATTACTCTGGTAATTTTAGATTGGCATTAGTAGGAAAGGGGCAGCTATTTCTCGGCAGAAGCAGACTCTTAGCACACACCCAGCTGCTTATCCTGTAGAATCGTGCATAGTATTCACAACCGAGTGGTGTTTGAGGTTGCAGTGAGTAATGCAAAAACATTCAACAACATTAAGGCTGGTTGCCTTTGCTGGAGTGTAGTCATTCACCCAGGTTACACATGTTCCTGGTCTCAAAAAGCTGTTTGGACATGTGCTGTTTTCAGATTCTGAAAAGTGGATTGAAAATGTGACAGACTGTAAAAGTACTTATCACTTGCCAAAAAAAGAGTAGTAAGTGTGCTTTCAAATTGGCAAAGAAATTTCGTTTTCTGCCTAATATCAAACCATGACTCTGTGTGCAAAGAGGAATTGTTGACAGAGATTTATTGCGTATTACTCTGGTAATTTTAGATTGGCATTAGTAGGAAAGGGGCAGCTATTTTTCTGCAGAAGCAGACTCTTAGCACACACCCAGCTGCTTATCCTGTAGAATCATGCATAGTATTCACAACCAAGTGGTGTTTGAGGTTGCAGTGAGTAATGCAAAAACATTCAACAACACTAAGGCTGGTTGCCTTTGCTGGAGTGTAGTCATTCACCCAGGTTACACATGTTCCTGGTCTCAAAAAGCTGTTTGGACATGTGCTGTTTTCAGATTCTGAAAAGTGGATTGAAAATGTGTCAGACAGTAAAAGTACTTATCACTTGCCAAAAAAAGCGTAGTAAGTGTGCTTTCAAATTGGCAAAGAAATTTCGTTTTCTGCCTAATATCAAACCATGACTCTGTGTGCAAAGAGGAATTGTTGACAGAGATTTATTGTGTATTACTCTGGTAATTTTAGATTGGCATTAGTAGGAAAGGGGCATCTATTTTTCTGCAGAAGCAGACTCTTAGCACACACCCAGCTGCTTATCCTGTAGAATCATGCATAGTATTCACAACCAAGTGGTGTTTGAGGTTGCAGTGAGTAATGCAAATACATTCAACAACACTAAGGCTGGTTGCCTTTGCTGGAGTGTAGTCATTAACCCAGGTTACACATGTTCCTGGTCTCAAAAAGCTGTTTGGACATGTGCTGTTTTCAGATTCTGAAAAGTGGATTGAAAATGTGTCAGACTGTAAAAGTACTTATCACTTGCCAAAAAAAGAGTAGTAAGTGTGCTTTCAAATTGGCAAAGAAATTTCGTTTTCTGCCTAATATCAAACCATGACTCTGTGTGCAAAGAGGAATTGATGACAGAGATTTATTGCGTACTACTCTGGTAATTTTAGATTGGCATTAGTAGGAAAGGGGCAGCTATTTTTCTGCAGAAGCAGACTCTTAGCACACACCCAGCTGCTTATCCTGTAGAATCATGCATAGTATTCACAACCGAGTGGTGTTTGAGGTTGCAGTGAGTAATGCAAATACATTCAACAACACTAAGGCTGGTTGCCTTTGCTGGAGTGTAGTCATTCACCCAGGTTACACATGTTCCTGGTCTCAAAAAGCTGTTTGGACATGTGCTGTTTTCAGATTCTGAAAAGTGGATTGAAAATGTGACAGACAGTAAAAGTACTTATCACTTGTCAAAAAAAGAGTAGTAAGTGTGCTTTCAAAATGGCAAAGAAATTTTGTTTTCTGCCTAATATTAAACCATGACTCTGTGTGTAAAGAGGAATTGTTGACAGAGATTTATTGCCTATTACTCTGGTAATTTTAGATTGGCATTAGTAGGAAAGGGGCAGCTATTTTTCGGCAGAAGCAGACTCTTAGCACACACCCAGCTGCTTATCCTGTAGAATCATGCATAGTATTCACAACCGAGTGGTGTTTGAGGTTGCAGTGAGTAATGCAAAAACATTCAACAACACTAAGGCTGGTTGCCTTTGCTGGAATGTAGTCATTCACCCAGGTTACACATGTTCCTGGTCTCAAAAAGCTGTTTGGACATGTGCTGTTTTCAGATTCTGAAAAGTGGATTGAAAATGTGTCAGACAGTAAAAGTACTTATCACTTGCCAAAAAAAGAGTAGTAAGTGTGCTTTCAAAATGGCAAAGAAATTTCGTTTTCTGCCTAATATTAAACCATGACTCTGTGTGCAAAGAGGAATTGTTGACAGAGATTTATTGTGTATTACTCTGGTAATTTTAGATTGGCATTAGTAGGAAAGGGGCAGCTATTTTTCTGCAGAAGCAGACTCTTAGCACACACCCAGCTGCTTATCCTGTAGAATCATGCATAGTATTCACAACCGAGTGGTGTTTGAGGTTGCAGTGAGTAATGCAAATACATTCAACAACACTAAGGCTGGTTGCCTTTGCTGGAGTGTAGTCATTCACCCAGGTTACACATGTTCCTGGTCTCAAAAAGCTGTTTGGACATGTGCTGTTTTCAGATTCTGAAAAGTGGATTGAAAATGTGACAGACTGTAAAAGTACTTATCACTTGCCAAAAAAAGAGTAGTAAGTGTGCTTTCAAATTGGCAAAGAAATTTCGTTTTCTGCCTAATATCAAACCATAACTCTGTGTGCAAAGAGGAATTGTTGACAGAGATTTATTGCGTATTACTCTGGTAATTTTAGATTGGCATTAGTAGGAAAGGGGCAGCTATTTTTCTGCAGAAGCAGACTCTTAGCACACACCCAGCTGCTTATCCTGTAGAATCATGCATAGTATTCACAACCGAGTGGTGTTTGAGGTTGCAGTGAGTAATGCAAAAACATTCAACAACACTAAGGCTGGTTGCCTTTGCTGGAGTGTAGTCATTCACCCAGGTTACACATGTTCCTGGTCTCAAAAAGCTGTTTGGACATGTGCTGTTTTCAGATTCTGAAAAGTGGATTGAAAATGTGTCAGACAGTAAAAGTACTTATCACTTGCCAAAAAAAGCGTAGTAAGTGTGCTTTCAAATTGGCAAAGAAATTTCGTTTTCTGCCTAATATCAAACCATGACTCTGTGTGCAAAGAGGAATTGTTGACAGAGATTTATTGCGTATTACTCTGGTAATTTTAGATTGGCATTAGTAGGAAAGGGGCAGCTATTTTTCTGCAGAAGCAGACTCTTAGCACACACCCAGCTGCTTATCCTGTAGAATCATGCATAGTATTCACAACCGAGTGGTGTTTGAGGTTGCAGTGAGTAATGCAAAAACATTCAACAACACTAAGTCTGGTTGCCTTTGCTGGAGTGTAGTCATTCACCCAGGTTACACATGTTCCTGGTCTCAAAAAGCTGTTTGGACATGTGCTGTTTTCAGATTCTGAAAAGTGGATTGAAAATGTGTCAGACTGTAAAAGTACTTCTCACTTGCCAAAAAAGAGTAGTAAGTGTGCTTTCAAATTGGCAAAGAAATTTCGTTTTCTGCCTAATATCAAACCATGACTCTGTGTGCAAAGAGGAATTGTTGACAGAGATTTATTGCGTATTACTCTGGTAATTTTAGATTGGCATTAGTAGGAAAGGGGCAGCTATTTTTCTGCAGAAGCAGACTCTTAGCACACACCCAGCTGCTTATCCTGTAGAATCATGCATAGTATTCACAACCAAGTGGTGTTTGAGGTTGCAGTGAGTAATGCAAATACATTCAACAACACTAAGGCTGGTTGCCTTTGCTGGAGTGTAGTCATTAACCCAGGTTACACATGTTCCTGGTCTCAAAAAGCTGTTTGGACATGTGCTGTTTTCAGATTCTGAAAAGTGGATTGAAAATGTGTCAGACTGTAAAAGTACTTATCACTTGCCAAAAAAAGAGTAGTAAGTGTGCTTTCAAATTGGCAAAGAAATTTCGTTTTCTGCCTAATATCAAACCATGACTCTGTGTGCAAAGAGGAATTGATGACAGAGATTTATTGCGTACTACTCTGGTAATTTTAGATTGGCATTAGTAGGAAAGGGGCAGCTATTTTTCTGCAGAAGCAGACTCTTAGCACACACCCAGCTGCTTATCCTGTAGAATCATGCATAGTATTCACAACCGAGTGGTGTTTGAGGTTGCAGTGAGTAATGCAAATACATTCAACAACACTAAGGCTGGTTGCCTTTGCTGGAGTGTAGTCATTCACCCAGGTTACACATGTTCCTGGTCTCAAAAAGCTGTTTGGACATGTGCTGTTTTCAGATTCTGAAAAGTGGATTGAAAATGTGACAGACAGTAAAAGTACTTATCACTTGCCAAAAAAAGAGTAGTAAGTGTGCTTTCAAATTGGCAAAGAAATTTCGTTTTCTGCCTAATATCAAACCATGACTCTGTGTGCAAAGAGGAATTGATGACAGAGATTTATTGCGTACTACTCTGGTAATTTTAGATTGGCATTAGTAGGAAAGGGGCAGCTATTTTTCTGCAGAAGCAGACTCTTAGCACACACCCAGCTGCTTATCCTGTAGAATCATGCATAGTATTCACAACCGAGTGGTGTTTGAGGTTGCAGTGAGTAATGCAAATACATTCAACAACACTAAGGCTGGTTGCCTTTGCTGGAGTGTAGTCATTCACCCAGGTTACACATGTTCCTGGTCTCAAAAAGCTGTTTGGACATGTGCTGTTTTCAGATTCTGAAAAGTGGATTGAAAATGTGACAGACAGTAAAAGTACTTATCACTTGTCAAAAAAAGAGTAGTAAGTGTGCTTTCAAAATGGCAAAGAAATTTTGTTTTCTGCCTAATATTAAACCATGACTCTGTGTGTAAAGAGGAATTGTTGACAGAGATTTATTGCCTATTACTCTGGTAATTTTAGATTGGCATTAGTAGGAAAGGGGCAGCTATTTTTCGGCAGAAGCAGACTCTTAGCACACACCCAGCTGCTTATCCTGTAGAATCATGCATAGTATTCACAACCGAGTGGTGTTTGAGGTTGCAGTGAGTAATGCAAAAACATTCAACAACACTAAGGCTGGTTGCCTTTGCTGGAATGTAGTCATTCACCCAGGTTACACATGTTCCTGGTCTCAAAAAGCTGTTTGGACATGTGCTGTTTTCAGATTCTGAAAAGTGGATTGAAAATGTGTCAGACAGTAAAAGTACTTATCACTTGCCAAAAAAAGAGTAGTAAGTGTGCTTTCAAAATGGCAAAGAAATTTCGTTTTCTGCCTAATATTAAACCATGACTCTGTGTGCAAAGAGGAATTGTTGACAGAGATTTATTGTGTATTACTCTGGTAATTTTAGATTGGCATTAGTAGGAAAGGGGCAGCTATTTTTCTGCAGAAGCAGACTCTTAGCACACACCCAGCTGCTTATCCTGTAGAATCATGCATAGTATTCACAACCGAGTGGTGTTTGAGGTTGCAGTGAGTAATGCAAATACATTCAACAACACTAAGGCTGGTTGCCTTTGCTGGAGTGTAGTCATTCACCCAGGTTACACATGTTCCTGGTCTCAAAAAGCTGTTTGGACATGTGCTGTTTTCAGATTCTGAAAAGTGGATTGAAAATGTGACAGACTGTAAAAGTACTTATCACTTGCCAAAAAAAGAGTAGTAAGTGTGCTTTCAAATTGGCAAAGAAATTTCGTTTTCTGCCTAATATCAAACCATAACTCTGTGTGCAAAGAGGAATTGTTGACAGAGATTTATTGCGTATTACTCTGGTAATTTTAGATTGGCATTAGTAGGAAAGGGGCAGCTATTTTTCTGCAGAAGCAGACTCTTAGCACACACCCAGCTGCTTATCCTGTAGAATCATGCATAGTATTCACAACCGAGTGGTGTTTGAGGTTGCAGTGAGTAATGCAAAAACATTCAACAACACTAAGGCTGGTTGCCTTTGCTGGAGTGTAGTCATTCACCCAGGTTACACATGTTCCTGGTCTCAAAAAGCTGTTTGGACATGTGCTGTTTTCAGATTCTGAAAAGTGGATTGAAAATGTGTCAGACAGTAAAAGTACTTATCACTTGCCAAAAAAAGCGTAGTAAGTGTGCTTTCAAATTGGCAAAGAAATTTCGTTTTCTGCCTAATATCAAACCATGACTCTGTGTGCAAAGAGGAATTGTTGACAGAGATTTATTGCGTATTACTCTGGTAATTTTAGATTGGCATTAGTAGGAAAGGGGCAGCTATTTTTCTGCAGAAGCAGACTCTTAGCACACACCCAGCTGCTTATCCTGTAGAATCATGCATAGTATTCACAACCGAGTGGTGTTTGAGGTTGCAGTGAGTAATGCAAAAACATTCAACAACACTAAGTCTGGTTGCCTTTGCTGGAGTGTAGTCATTCACCCAGGTTACACATGTTCCTGGTCTCAAAAAGCTGTTTGGACATGTGCTGTTTTCAGATTCTGAAAAGTGGATTGAAAATGTGTCAGACTGTAAAAGTACTTCTCACTTGCCAAAAAAGAGTAGTAAGTGTGCTTTCAAATTGGCAAAGAAATTTCGTTTTCTGCCTAATATCAAACCATGACTCTGTGTGCAAAGAGGAATTGTTGACAGAGATTTATTGCGTATTACTCTGGTAATTTTAGATTGGCATTAGTAGGAAAGGGGCAGCTATTTTTCTGCAGAAGCAGACTCTTAGCACACACCCAGCTGCTTATCCTGTAGAATCATGCATAGTATTCACAACCAAGTGGTGTTTGAGGTTGCAGTGAGTAATGCAAATACATTCAACAACACTAAGGCTGGTTGCCTTTGCTGGAGTGTAGTCATTAACCCAGGTTACACATGTTCCTGGTCTCAAAAAGCTGTTTGGACATGTGCTGTTTTCAGATTCTGAAAAGTGGATTGAAAATGTGTCAGACTGTAAAAGTACTTATCACTTGCCAAAAAAAGAGTAGTAAGTGTGCTTTCAAATTGGCAAAGAAATTTCGTTTTCTGCCTAATATCAAACCATGACTCTGTGTGCAAAGAGGAATTGATGACAGAGATTTATTGCGTACTACTCTGGTAATTTTAGATTGGCATTAGTAGGAAAGGGGCAGCTATTTTTCTGCAGAAGCAGACTCTTAGCACACACCCAGCTGCTTATCCTGTAGAATCATGCATAGTATTCACAACCAAGTGGTGTTTGAGGTTGCAGTGAGTAATGCAAATACATTCAACAACACTAAGGCTGGTTGCCTTTGCTGGAGTGTAGTCATTCACCCAGGTTACACATGTTCCTGGTCTCAAAAAGCTGTTTGGACATGTGCTGTTTTCAGATTCTGAAAAGTGGATTGAAAATGTGACAGACAGTAAAAGTACTTATCACTTGCCAAAAAAAGAGTAGTAAGTGTGCTTTCAAATTGGCAAAGAAATTTCGTTTTCTGCCTAATATCAAACCATGACTCTGTGTGCAAAGAGGAATTGATGACAGAGATTTATTGCGTACTACTCTGGTAATTTTAGATTGGCATTAGTAGGAAAGGGGCAGCTATTTTTCTGCAGAAGCAGACTCTTAGCACACACCCAGCTGCTTATCCTGTAGAATCATGCATAGTATTCACAACCGAGTGGTGTTTGAGGTTGCAGTGAGTAATGCAAATACATTCAACAACACTAAGGCTGGTTGCCTTTGCTGGAGTGTAGTCATTCACCCAGGTTACACATGTTCCTGGTCTCAAAAAGCTGTTTGGACATGTGCTGTTTTCAGATTCTGAAAAGTGGATTGAAAATGTGACAGACAGTAAAAGTACTTATCACTTGTCAAAAAAAGAGTAGTAAGTGTGCTTTCAAAATGGCAAAGAAATTTTGTTTTCTGCCTAATATTAAACCATGACTCTGTGTGTAAAGAGGAATTGTTGACAGAGATTTATTGCCTATTACTCTGGTAATTTTAGATTGGCATTAGTAGGAAAGGGGCAGCTATTTTTCGGCAGAAGCAGACTCTTAGCACACACCCAGCTGCTTATCCTGTAGAATCATGCATAGTATTCACAACCGAGTGGTGTTTGAGGTTGCAGTGAGTAATGCAAAAACATTCAACAACACTAAGGCTGGTTGCCTTTGCTGGAATGTAGTCATTCACCCAGGTTACACATGTTCCTGGTCTCAAAAAGCTGTTTGGACATGTGCTGTTTTCAGATTCTGAAAAGTGGATTGAAAATGTGTCAGACAGTAAAAGTACTTATCACTTGCCAAAAAAAGAGTAGTAAGTGTGCTTTCAAAATGGCAAAGAAATTTCGTTTTCTGCCTAATATTAAACCATGACTCTGTGTGCAAAGAGGAATTGTTGACAGAGATTTATTGTGTATTACTCTGGTAATTTTAGATTGGCATTAGTAGGAAAGGGGCAGCTATTTTTCTGCAGAAGCAGACTCTTAGCACACACCCAGCTGCTTATCCTGTAGAATCATGCATAGTATTCACAACCGAGTGGTGTTTGAGGTTGCAGTGAGTAATGCAAATACATTCAACAACACTAAGGCTGGTTGCCTTTGCTGGAGTGTAGTCATTCACCCAGGTTACACATGTTCCTGGTCTCAAAAAGCTGTTTGGACATGTGCTGTTTTCAGATTCTGAAAAGTGGATTGAAAATGTGACAGACTGTAAAAGTACTTATCACTTGCCAAAAAAAGAGTAGTAAGTGTGCTTTCAAATTGGCAAAGAAATTTCGTTTTCTGCCTAATATCAAACCATAACTCTGTGTGCAAAGAGGAATTGTTGACAGAGATTTATTGCGTATTACTCTGGTAATTTTAGATTGGCATTAGTAGGAAAGGGGCAGCTATTTTTCTGCAGAAGCAGACTCTTAGCACACACCCAGCTGCTTATCCTGTAGAATCATGCATAGTATTCACAACCGAGTGGTGTTTGAGGTTGCAGTGAGTAATGCAAAAACATTCAACAACACTAAGGCTGGTTGCCTTTGCTGGAGTGTAGTCATTCACCCAGGTTACACATGTTCCTGGTCTCAAAAAGCTGTTTGGACATGTGCTGTTTTCAGATTCTGAAAAGTGGATTGAAAATGTGTCAGACAGTAAAAGTACTTATCACTTGCCAAAAAAAGCGTAGTAAGTGTGCTTTCAAATTGGCAAAGAAATTTCGTTTTCTGCCTAATATCAAACCATGACTCTGTGTGCAAAGAGGAATTGTTGACAGAGATTTATTGCGTATTACTCTGGTAATTTTAGATTGGCATTAGTAGGAAAGGGGCAGCTATTTTTCTGCAGAAGCAGACTCTTAGCACACACCCAGCTGCTTATCCTGTAGAATCATGCATAGTATTCACAACCGAGTGGTGTTTGAGGTTGCAGTGAGTAATGCAAAAACATTCAACAACACTAAGTCTGGTTGCCTTTGCTGGAGTGTAGTCATTCACCCAGGTTACACATGTTCCTGGTCTCAAAAAGCTGTTTGGACATGTGCTGTTTTCAGATTCTGAAAAGTGGATTGAAAATGTGTCAGACTGTAAAAGTACTTCTCACTTGCCAAAAAAGAGTAGTAAGTGTGCTTTCAAATTGGCAAAGAAATTTCGTTTTCTGCCTAATATCAAACCATGACTCTGTGTGCAAAGAGGAATTGTTGACAGAGATTTATTGCGTATTACTCTGGTAATTTTAGATTGGCATTAGTAGGAAAGGGGCAGCTATTTTTCTGCAGAAGCAGACTCTTAGCACACACCCAGCTGCTTATCCTGTAGAATCATGCATAGTATTCACAACCAAGTGGTGTTTGAGGTTGCAGTGAGTAATGCAAATACATTCAACAACACTAAGGCTGGTTGCCTTTGCTGGAGTGTAGTCATTAACCCAGGTTACACATGTTCCTGGTCTCAAAAAGCTGTTTGGACATGTGCTGTTTTCAGATTCTGAAAAGTGGATTGAAAATGTGTCAGACTGTAAAAGTACTTATCACTTGCCAAAAAAAGAGTAGTAAGTGTGCTTTCAAATTGGCAAAGAAATTTCGTTTTCTGCCTAATATCAAACCATGACTCTGTGTGCAAAGAGGAATTGATGACAGAGATTTATTGCGTACTACTCTGGTAATTTTAGATTGGCATTAGTAGGAAAGGGGCAGCTATTTTTCTGCAGAAGCAGACTCTTAGCACACACCCAGCTGCTTATCCTGTAGAATCATGCATAGTATTCACAACCGAGTGGTGTTTGAGGTTGCAGTGAGTAATGCAAATACATTCAACAACACTAAGGCTGGTTGCCTTTGCTGGAGTGTAGTCATTCACCCAGGTTACACATGTTCCTGGTCTCAAAAATCTGTTTGGACATGTACTGTTTTCAGATTCTGAAAAGTGGATTGAAAATGTGTCAGACAGTAAAAGTACTTATCACTTGCCAAAAAAAGCGTAGTAAGTGTGCTTTCAAATTGGCAAAGAAATTTCGTTTTCTGCCTAATATCAAACCATGACTCTGTGTGCAAAGAGGAATTGTTGACAGAGATTTATTGCGTATTACTCTGGTAATTTTAGATTGGCATTAGTAGGAAAGGGGCAGCTATTTTTCGGCAGAAGCAGACTCTTAGCACACACCAAGCTGCTTATCCTGTAGAATCATGCATAGTATTCACAACCGAGTGGTGTTTGAGGTTGCAGTGAGTAATGCAAATACATTCAACAACACTAAGGCTGGTTGCCTTTGCTGGAGTGTAGTCATTCACCCAGGTTACACATGTTCCTGGTCTCAAAAAGCTGTTTGGACATGTGCTGTTTTCAGATTCTGAAAAGTGGATTGAAAATGTGTCAGACAGTAAAAGTACTTATCACTTGCCAAAAAAAGAGTAGTAAGTGTGCTTTCAAAATGGCAAAGAAATTTCGTTTTCTGCCTAATATTAAACCATGACTCTGTGTGCAAAGAGGAATTGTTGACAGAGATTTATTGCGTATTACTCTGGTAATTTTAGATTGGCATTAGTAGGAAAGGGGCAGCTATTTTTCGGCAGAAGCAGACTCTTAGCACACACCCAGCTGCTTATCCTGTAGAATCATGCATAGTATTCACAACCGAGTGGTGTTTGAGGTTGCAGTGAGTAATGCAAAAACATTCAACAACATTAAGGCTGGTTGCCTTTGCTGGAGTGTAGTCATTCACCCAGGTTACACATGTTCCTGGTCTCAAAAAGCTGTTTGGACATGTGCTGTTTTCAGATTCTGAAAAGTGGATTGAAAATGTGACAGACTGTAAAAGTACTTATCACTTGCCAAAAAAAGAGTAGTAAGTGTGCTTTCAAATTGGCAAAGAAATTTCATTTTCTGCCTAATATCAAACCATGACTCTGTGTGCAAAGAGGAATTGTTGACAGAGATTTATTGCGTATTACTCTGGTAATTTTAGATTGGCATTAGTAGGAAAGGGGCAGCTATTTTCCTGCAGAAGCAGACTCTTAGCACACACCCAGCTGCTTATCCTGTAGAATCATGCATAGTATTCACAACCAAGTGGTGTTTGAGGTTGCAGTGAGTAATGCAAAAACATTCAACAACACTAAGGCTGGTTGCCTTTGCTGGAGTGTAGTCATTCACCCAGGTTACACATGTTCCTGGTCTCAAAAAGCTGTTTGGACATGTGCTGTTTTCAGATTCTGAAAAGTGGATTGAAAATGTGTCAGACAGTAAAAGTACTTATCACTTGCCAAAAAAAGCGTAGTAAGTGTGCTTTCAAATTGGCAAAGAAATTTCGTTTTCTGCCTAATATCAAACCATGACTCTGTGTGCAAAGAGGAATTGTTGACAGAGATTTATTGCGTATTACTCTGGTAATTTTAGATTGGCATTAGTAGGAAAGGGGCAGCTATTTTTCGGCAGAAGCAGACTCTTAGCACACACCCAGCTGCTTATCCTGTAGAATCATGCATAGTATTCACAACCGAGTGGTGTTTGAGGTTGCAGTGAGTAATGCAAAAACATTCAACAACACTAAGGCTGGTTGCCTTTGCTGGAGTGTAGTCATTCACCCAGGTTACACATGTTCCTGGTCTCAAAAAGCTGTTTGGACATGTGCTGTTTTCAGATTCTGAAAAGTGGATTTAAAATGTGTCAGACTGTAAAAGTACTTCTCACTTGCCAAAAAAAGAGTAGTAAGTGTGCTTTCAAATTGGCAAAGAAATTTCGTTTTCTGCCTAATATCAAACCATGACTCTGTGTGCAAAGAGGAATTGTTGACAGAGATTTATTGCGTATTACTCTGGTAATTTTAGATTGGCATTAGTAGGAAAGGGGCAGCTATTTTTCTGCAGAAGCAGACTCTTAGCACACACCCAGCTGCTTATCCTGTAGAATCATGCATAGTATTCACAACCAAGTGGTGTTTGAGGTTGCAGTGAGTAATGCAAATACATTCAACAACACTAAGGCTGGTTGCCTTTGCTGGAGTGTAGTCATTAACCCAGGTTACACATGTTCCTGGTCTCAAAAAGCTGTTTGGACATGTGCTGTTTTCAGATTCTGAAAAGTGGATTGAAAATGTGTCAGACTGTAAAAGTACTTATCACTTGCCAAAAAAAGAGTAGTAAGTGTGCTTTCAAATTGGCAAAGAAATTTCGTTTTCTGCCTAATATCAAACCATGACTCTGTGTGCAAAGAGGAATTGATGACAGAGATTTATTGCGTACTACTCTGGTAATTTTAGATTGGCATTAGTAGGAAAGGGGCAGCTATTTTTCTGCAGAAGCAGACTCTTAGCACACACCCAGCTGCTTATCCTGTAGAATCATGCATAGTATTCACAACCGAGTGGTGTTTGAGGTTGCAGTGAGTAATGCAAATACATTCAACAACACTAAGGCTGGTTGCCTTTGCTGGAGTGTAGTCATTCACCCAGGTTACACATGTTCCTGGTCTCAAAAAGCTGTTTGGACATGTGCTGTTTTCAGATTCTGAAAAGTGGATTGAAAATGTGACAGACAGTAAAAGTACTTATCACTTGTCAAAAAAAGAGTAGTAAGTGTGCTTTCAAAATGGCAAAGAAATTTTGTTTTCTGCCTAATATTAAACCATGACTCTGTGTGTAAAGAGGAATTGTTGACAGAGATTTATTGCCTATTACTCTGGTAATTTTAGATTGGCATTAGTAGGAAAGGGGCAGCTATTTTTCGGCAGAAGCAGACTCTTAGCACACACCCAGCTGCTTATCCTGTAGAATCATGCATAGTATTCACAACCGAGTGGTGTTTGAGGTTGCAGTGAGTAATGCAAAAACATTCAACAACACTAAGGCTGGTTGCCTTTGCTGGAATGTAGTCATTCACCCAGGTTACACATGTTCCTGGTCTCAAAAAGCTGTTTGGACATGTGCTGTTTTCAGATTCTGAAAAGTGGATTGAAAATGTGTCAGACAGTAAAAGTACTTATCACTTGCCAAAAAAAGAGTAGTAAGTGTGCTTTCAAAATGGCAAAGAAATTTCGTTTTCTGCCTAATATTAAACCATGACTCTGTGTGCAAAGAGGAATTGTTGACAGAGATTTATTGTGTATTACTCTGGTAATTTTAGATTGGCATTAGTAGGAAAGGGGCAGCTATTTTTCTGCAGAAGCAGACTCTTAGCACACACCCAGCTGCTTATCCTGTAGAATCATGCATAGTATTCACAACCGAGTGGTGTTTGAGGTTGCAGTGAGTAATGCAAATACATTCAACAACACTAAGGCTGGTTGCCTTTGCTGGAGTGTAGTCATTCACCCAGGTTACACATGTTCCTGGTCTCAAAAAGCTGTTTGGACATGTGCTGTTTTCAGATTCTGAAAAGTGGATTGAAAATGTGACAGACTGTAAAAGTACTTATCACTTGCCAAAAAAAGAGTAGTAAGTGTGCTTTCAAATTGGCAAAGAAATTTCGTTTTCTGCCTAATATCAAACCATGACTCTGTGTGCAAAGAGGAATTGTTGACAGAGATTTATTGCGTATTACTCTGGTAATTTTAGATTGGCATTAGTAGGAAAGGGGCAGCTATTTTTCTGCAGAAGCAGACTCTTAGCACACACCCAGCTGCTTATCCTGTAGAATCATGCATAGTATTCACAACCGAGTGGTGTTTGAGGTTGCAGTGAGTAATGCAAAAACATTCAACAACACTAAGGCTGGTTGCCTTTGCTGGAGTGTAGTCATTCACCCAGGTTACACATGTTCCTGGTCTCAAAAAGCTGTTTGGACATGTGCTGTTTTCAGATTCTGAAAAGTGGATTGAAAATGTGTCAGACAGTAAAAGTACTTCTCACTTGCCAAAAAAAGAGTAGTAAGTGTGCTTTCAAATTGGCAAAGAAATTTCGTTTTCTGCCTAATATCAAACCATGACTCTGTGTGCAAAGAGGAATTGTTGACAGAGATTTATTGCGTATTACTCTGGTAATTTTAGATTGGCATTAGTAGGAAAGGGGCATCTATTTTTCTGCAGAAGCAGACTCTTAGCACACACCCAGCTGCTTATCCTGTAGAATCATGCATAGTATTCACAACCGAGTGGTGTTTGAGGTTGCAGTGAGTAATGCAAATACATTCAACAACACTAAGTCTGGTTGCCTTTGCTGGAGTGTAGTCATTCACCCAGGTTACACATGTTCCTGGTCTCAAAAAGCTGTTTGGACATGTGCTGTTTTCAGATTCTGAAAAGTGGATTGAAAATGTGTCAGACTGTAAAAGTACTTCTCACTTGCCAAAAAAAGAGTAGTAAGTGTGCTTTCAAATTGGCAAAGAAATTTTGTTTTCTGCCTAATATCAAACCATGACTCTGTGTGCAAAGAGGAATTGATGACAGAGATTTATTGCGTACTACTCTGGTAATTTTAGATTGGCATTAGTAGGAAAGGGGCAGCTATTTTTCTGCAGAAGCAGACTCTTAGCACACACCCAGCTGCTTATCCTGTAGAATCATGCATAGTATTCACAACCGAGTGGTGTTTGAGGTTGCAGTGAGTAATGCAAATACATTCAACAACACTAAGGCTGGTTGCCTTTGCTGGAGTGTAGTCATTCACCCAGGTTACACATGTTCCTGGTCTCAAAAAGCTGTTTGGACATGTGCTGTTTTCAGATTCTGAAAAGTGGATTGAAAATGTGACAGACAGTAAAAGTACTTATCACTTGTCAAAAAAAGAGTAGTAAGTGTGCTTTCAAAATGGCAAAGAAATTTTGTTTTCTGCCTAATATTAAACCATGACTCTGTGTGTAAAGAGGAATTGTTGACAGAGATTTATTGCCTATTACTCTGGTAATTTTAGATTGGCATTAGTAGGAAAGGGGCAGCTATTTTTCGGCAGAAGCAGACTCTTAGCACACACCCAGCTGCTTATCCTGTAGAATCATGCATAGTATTCACAACCGAGTGGTGTTTGAGGTTGCAGTGAGTAATGCAAAAACATTCAACAACACCAAGGCTGGTTGCCTTTGCTGGAATGTAGTCATTCACCCAGGTTACACATGTTCCTGGTCTCAAAAAGCTGTTTGGACATGTGCTGTTTTCAGATTCTGAAAAGTGGATTGAAAATGTGTCAGACAGTAAAAGTACTTATCACTTGCCAAAAAAAGAGTAGTAAGTGTGCTTTCAAAATGGCAAAGAAATTTCGTTTTCTGCCTAATATCAAACCATGACTCTGTGTGCAAAGAGGAATTGTTGACAGAGATTTATTGCGTATTACTCTGGTAATTTTAGATTGGCATTAGTAGGAAAGGGGCAGCTATTTTTCTGCAGAAGCAGACTCTTAGCACACACCCAGCTGCTTATCCTGTAGAATCATGCATAGTATTCACAACCAAGTGGTGTTTGAGGTTGCAGTGAGTAATGCAAATACATTCAACAACACTAAGGCTGGTTGCCTTTGCTGAAGTGTAGTCATTCACCCAGGTTACACATGTTCCTGGTCTCAAAAAGCTGTTTGGACATGTGCTGTTTTCAGATTCTGAAAAGTGGATTGAAAATGTGACAGACTGTAAAAGTACTTATCACTTGCCAAAAAAAGAGTAGTAAGTGTGCTTTCAAATTGGCAAAGAAATTTCGTTTTCTGCCTAATATCAAACCATGACTCTGTGTGCAAAGAGGAATTGTTGACAGAGATTTATTGCGTATTACTCTGGTAATTTTAGATTGGCATTAGTAGGAAAGGGGCAGCTATTTTTCTGCAGAAGCAGACTCTTAGCACACACCCAGCTGCTTATCCTGTAGAATCATGCATAGTATTCACAACCGAGTGGTGTTTGAGGTTGCAGTGAGTAATGCAAAAACATTCAACAACACTAAGGCTGGTTGCCTTTGCTGGAGTGTAGTCATTCACCCAGGTTACACATGTTCCTGGTCTCAAAAAGCTGTTTGGACATGTGCTGTTTTCAGATTCTGAAAAGTGGATTGAAAATGTGTCAGACAGTAAAAGTACTTATCACTTGCCAAAAAAAGCGTAGTAAGTGTGCTTTCAAATTGGCAAAGAAATTTCGTTTTCTGCCTAATATCAAACCATGACTCTGTGTGCAAAGAGGAATTGTTGACAGAGATTTATTGCGTATTACTCTGGTAATTTTAGATTGGCATTAGTAGGAAAGGGGTAGCTATTTTTCTGCAGAAGCAGACTCTTAGCACACACCCAGCTGCTTATCCTGTAGAATCATGCATAGTATTCACAACCGAGTGGTGTTTGAGGTTGCAGTGAGTAATGCAAAAACATTCAACAACACTAAGTCTGGTTGCCTTTGCTGGAGTGTAGTCATTCACCCAGGTTACACATGTTCCTGGTCTCAAAAAGCTGTTTGGACATGTGCTGTTTTCAGATTCTGAAAAGTGGATTGAAAATGTGTCAGACTGTAAAAGTACTTCTCACTTGCCAAAAAAGAGTAGTAAGTGTGCTTTCAAATTGGCAAAGAAATTTCGTTTTCTGCCTAATATCAAACTATGACTCTGTGTGCAAAGAGGAATTGTTGACAGATTTATTGCGTATTACTCTGGTAATTTTAGATTGGCATTAGTAGGAAAGGGGCAGCTATTTTTCTGCAGAAGCAGACTCTTAGCACACACCCAGCTGCTTATCCTGTAGAATCATGCATAGTATTCACAACCAAGTGGTGTTTGAGGTTGCAGTGAGTAATGCAAATACATTCAACAACACTAAGGCTGGTTGCCTTTGCTGGAGTGTAGTCATTAACCCAGGTTACACATGTTCCTGGTCTCAAAAAGCTGTTTGGACATGTGCTGTTTTCAGATTCTGAAAAGTGGATTGAAAATGTGTCAGACTGTAAAAGTACTTATCACTTGCCAAAAAAAGAGTAGTAAGTGTGCTTTCAAATTGGCAAAGAAATTTCGTTTTCTGCCTAATATCAAACCATGACTCTGTGTGCAAAGAGGAATTGATGACAGAGATTTATTGCGTACTACTCTGGTAATTTTAGATTGGCATTAGTAGGAAAGGGGCAGCTATTTTTCTGCAGAAGCAGACTCTTAGCACACACCCAGCTGCTTATCCTGTAGAATCATGCATAGTATTCACAACCGAGTGGTGTTTGAGGTTGCAGTGAGTAATGCAAATACATTCAACAACACTAAGGCTGGTTGCCTTTGCTGGAGTGTAGTCATTCACCCAGGTTACACATGTTCCTGGTCTCAAAAAGCTGTTTGGACATGTACTGTTTTCAGATTCTGAAAAGTGGATTGAAAATGTGTCAGACAGTAAAAGTACTTATCACTTGCCAAAAAAAGCGTAGTAAGTGTGCTTTCAAATTGGCAAAGAAATTTCGTTTTCTGCCTAATATCAAACCATGACTCTGTGTGCAAAGAGGAATTGTTGACAGAGATTTATTGCGTATTACTCTGGTAATTTTAGATTGGCATTAGTAGGAAAGGGGCAGCTATTTTTCGGCAGAAGCAGACTCTTAGCACACACCAAGCTGCTTATCCTGTAGAATCATGCATAGTATTCACAACCGAGTGGTGTTTGAGGTTGCAGTGAATAATGCAAATACATTCAACAACACTAAGGCTGGTTGCCTTTGCTGGAGTGTAGTCATTCACCCAGGTTACACATGTTCCTGGTCTCAAAAAGCTGTTTGGACATGTGCTGTTTTCAGATTCTGAAAAGTGGATTGAAAATGTGTCAGACTGTAAAAGTACTTATCACTTGCCAAAAAAAGAGTAGTAAGTGTGCTTTCAAATTGGCAAAGAAATTTCGTTTTCTGCCTAATATCAAACCATGACTCTGTGTGCAAAGAGGAATTGATGACAGAGATTTATTGCGTACTACTCTGGTAATTTTAGATTGGCATTAGTAGGAAAGGGGCAGCTATTTTTCTGCAGAAGCAGACTCTTAGCACACACCCAGCTGCTTATCCTGTAGAATCATGCATAGTATTCACAACCGAGTGGTGTTTGAGGTTGCAGTGAGTAATGCAAATACATTCAACAACACTAAGACTGGTTGCCTTTGCTGGAGTGTAGTCATTCACCCAGGTTACACATGTTCCTGGTCTCAAAAAGCTGTTTGGACATGTACTGTTTTCAGATTCTGAAAAGTGGATTGAAAATGTGTCAGACAGTAAAAGTACTTATCACTTGCCAAAAAAAGCGTAGTAAGTGTGCTTTCAAATTGGCAAAGAAATTTCGTTTTCTGCCTAATATTAAACCATGACTCTGTGTGCAAAGAGGAATTGTTGACAGAGATTTATTGCGTATTACTCTGGTAATTTTAGATTGGCATTAGTAGGAAAGGGGCAGCTATTTTTCGGCAGAAGCAGACTCTTAGCACACACCCAGCTGCTTATCCTGTAGAATCATGCATAGTATTCACAACCGAGTGGTGTTTGAGGTTGCAGTGAGTAATGCAAAAACATTCAACAACACTAAGGCTGGTTGCCTTTGCTGGAGTGTAGTCATTCACCCAGGTTACACATGTTCCTGGTCTCAAAAAGCTGTTTGGACATGTGCTGTTTTCAGATTCTGAAAAGTGGATTTAAAATGTGTCAGACTGTAAAAGTACTTCTCACTTGCCAAAAAAAGAGTAGTAAGTGTGCTTTCAAATTGGCAAAGAAATTTCGTTTTCTGCCTAATATCAAACCATGACTCTGTGTGCAAAGAGGAATTGTTGACAGAGATTTATTGCGTATTACTCTGGTAATTTTAGATTGGCATTAGTAGGAAAGGGGCAGCTATTTTTCGGCAGAAGCAGACTCTTAGCACACACCCAGCTGCTTATCCTGTAGAATCATGCATAGTATTCACAACCGAGTGGTGTTTGAGGTTGCAGTGAGTAATGCAAAAACATTCAACAACATTAAGGCTGGTTGCCTTTGCTGGAGTGTAGTCATTCACCCAGGTTACACATGTTCCTGGTCTCAAAAAGCTGTTTGGACATGTGCTGTTTTCAGATTCTGAAAAGTGGATTGAAAATGTGACAGACTGTAAAAGTACTTATCACTTGCCAAAAAAAGAGTAGTAAGTGTGCTTTCAAATTGGCAAAGAAATTTCGTTTTCTGCCTAATATCAAACCATGACTCTGTGTGCAAAGAGGAATTGTTGACAGAGATTTATTGCGTATTACTCTGGTAATTTTAGATTGGCATTAGTAGGAAAGGGGCAGCTATTTTCCTGCAGAAGCAGACTCTTAGCACACACCCAGCTGCTTATCCTGTAGAATCATGCATAGTATTCACAACCAAGTGGTGTTTGAGGTTGCAGTGAGTAATGCAAAAACATTCAACAACACTAAGGCTGGTTGCCTTTGCTGGAGTGTAGTCATTCACCCAGGTTACACATGTTCCTGGTCTCAAAAAGCTGTTTGGACATGTGCTGTTTTCAGATTCTGAAAAGTGGATTGAAAATGTGTCAGACAGTAAAAGTACTTATCACTTGCCAAAAAAAGCGTAGTAAGTGTGCTTTCAAATTGGCAAAGAAATTTCGTTTTCTGCCTAATATCAAACCATGACTCTGTGTGCAAAGAGGAATTGTTGACAGAGATTTATTGCGTATTACTCTGGTAATTTTAGATTGGCATTAGTAGGAAAGGGGCAGCTATTTTTCGGCAGAAGCAGACTCTTAGCACACACCCAGCTGCTTATCCTGTAGAATCATGCATAGTATTCACAACCGAGTGGTGTTTGAGGTTGCAGTGAGTAATGCAAAAACATTCAACAACACTAAGGCTGGTTGCCTTTGCTGGAGTGTAGTCATTCACCCAGGTTACACATGTTCCTAGTCTCAAAAAGCTGTGTGGACATGTGCTGTTTTCAGATTCTGAAAAGTGGATTTAAAATGTGTCAGACTGTAAAAGTACTTCTCACTTGCCAAAAAAAGAGTAGTAAGTGTGCTTTCAAATTGGCAAAGAAATTTCGTTTTCTGCCTAATATCAAACCATGACTCTGTGTGCAAAGAGGAATTGTTGACAGAGATTTATTGCGTATTACTCTGGTAATTTTAGATTGGCATTAGTAGGAAAGGGGCAGCTATTTTTCTGCAGAAGCAGACTCTTAGCACACACCCAGCTGCTTATCCTGTAGAATCATGCTTAGTATTCACAACCAAGTGGTGTTTGAGGTTGCAGTGAGTAATGCAAATACATTCAACAACACTAAGGCTGGTTGCCTTTGCTGGAGTGTAGTCATTAACCCAGGTTACACATGTTCCTGGTCTCAAAAAGCTGTTTGGACATGTGCTGTTTTCAGATTCTGAAAAGTGGATTGAAAATGTGTCAGACTGTAAAAGTACTTATCACTTGCCAAAAAAAGAGTAGTAAGTGTGCTTTCAAATTGGCAAAGAAATTTCGTTTTCTGCCTAATATCAAACCATGACTCTGTGTGCAAAGAGGAATTGATGACAGAGATTTATTGCGTACTACTCTGGCAATTTTAGATTGGCATTAGTAGGAAAGGGGCAGCTATTTTTCTGCAGAAGCAGACTCTTAGCACACACCCAGCTGCTTATCCTGTAGAATCATGCATAGTATTCACAACCGAGTGGTGTTTGAGGTTGCAGTGAGTAATGCAAATACATTCAACAACACTAAGGCTGGTTGCCTTTGCTGGAGTGTAGTCATTCACCCAGGTTACACATGTTCCTGGTCTCAAAAAGCTGTTTGGACATGTGCTGTTTTCAGATTCTGAAAAGTGGATTGAAAATGTGACAGACAGTAAAAGTACTTATCACTTGTCAAAAAAGAGTAGTAAGTGTGCTTTCAAAATGGCAAAGAAATTTTGTTTTCTGCCTAATATTAAACCATGACTCTGTGTTTAAAGAGGAATTGTTGACAGAGATTTATTGCCTATTACTCTGGTAATTTTAGATTGGCATTAGTAGGAAAGGGGCAGCTATTTTTCGGCAGAAGCAGACTCTTAGCACACACCCAGCTGCTTATCCTGTAGAATCATGCATAGTATTCACAACCGAGTGGTGTTTGAGGTTGCAGTGAGTAATGCAAAAACATTCAACAACACTAAGGCTGGTTGCCTTTGCTGGAGTGTAGTCATTCACCCAGGTTACACATGTTCCTGGTCTCAAAAAGCTGTTTGGACATGTGCTGTTTTCAGATTCTGAAAAGTGGATTGAAAATGTGTCAGACAGTAAAAGTACTTATCACTTGCCAAAAAAAGAGTAGTAAGTGTGCTTTCAAAATGGCAAAGAAATTTCGTTTTCTGCCTAATATTAAACCATGACTCTGTGTGCAAAGAGGAATTGTTGACGGAGATTTATTGTGTATTACTCTGGTAATTTTAGATTGGCATTAGTAGGAAAGGGGCAGCTATTTTTCTGCAGAAGCAGACTCTTAGCACACACCCAGCTGCTTATCCTGTAGAATCATGCATAGTATTCACAACCGAGTGGTGTTTGAGGTTGCAGTGAGTAATGCAAATACATTCAACAACACTAAGGCTGGTTGCCTTTGCTGGAGTGTAGTCATTCACCCAGGTTACACATGTTCCTGGTCTCAAAAAGCTGTTTGGACATGTGCTGTTTTCAGATTCTGAAAAGTGGATTGAAAATGTGACAGACTGTAAAAGTACTTATCACTTGCCAAAAAAAGAGTAGTAAGTGTGCTTTCAAATTGGCAAAGAAATTTCGTTTTCTGCCTAATATCAAACCATGACTCTGTGTGCAAAGAGGAATTGTTGACAGAGATTTATTGCGTATTACTCTGGTAATTTTAGATTGGCATTAGTAGGAAAGGGGCAGCTATTTTTCTGCAGAAGCAGACTCTTAGCACACACCCAGCTGCTTATCCTGTAGAATCATGCATAGTATTCACAACCGAGTGGTGTTTGAGGTTGCAGTGAGTAATGCAAAAACATTCAACAACACTAAGGCTGGTTGCCTTTGCTGGAGTGTAGTCATTCACCCAGGTTACACATGTTCCTGGTCTCAAAAAGCTGTTTGGACATGTGCTGTTTTCAGATTCTGAAAAGTGGATTGAAAATGTGTCAGACAGTAAAAGTACTTATCACTTGCCAAAAAAAGCGTAGTAAGTGTGCTTTCAAATTGGCAAAGAAATTTCGTTTTCTGCCTAATATCAAACCATGACTCTGTGTGCAAAGAGGAATTGTTGACAGAGATTTATTGCGTATTACTCTGGTAATTTTAGATTGGCATTAGTAGGAAAGGGGCAGCTATTTTTCTGCAGAAGCAGACTCTTAGCACACACCCAGCTGCTTATCCTGTAGAATCATGCATAGTATTCACAACCGAGTGGTGTTTGAGGTTGCAGTGAGTAATGCAAAAACATTCAACAACACTAAGTCTGGTTGCCTTTGCTGGAGTGTAGTCATTCACCCAGGTTACACATGTTCCTGGTCTCAAAAAGCTGTTTGGACATGTGCTGTTTTCAGATTCTGAAAAGTGGATTGAAAATGTGTCAGACTGTAAAAGTACTTCTCACTTGCCAAAAAAGAGTAGTAAGTGTGCTTTCAAATTGGCAAAGAAATTTCGTTTTCTGCCTAATATCAAACCATGACTCTGTGTGCAAAGAGGAATTGTTGACAGAGATTTATTGCGTATTACTCTGGTAATTTTAGATTGGCATTAGTAGGAAAGGGGCAGCTATTTTTCTGCAGAAGCAGACTCTTAGCACACACCCAGCTGCTTATCCTGTAGAATCATGCATAGTATTCACAACCAAGTGGTGTTTGAGGTTGCAGTGAGTAATGCAAATACATTCAACAACACTAAGGCTGGTTGCCTTTGCTGGAGTGTAGTCATTAACCCAGGTTACACATGTTCCTGGTCTCAAAAAGCTGTTTGGACATGTGCTGTTTTCAGATTCTGAAAAGTGGATTGAAAATGTGTCAGACTGTAAAAGTACTTATCACTTGCCAAAAAAAGAGTAGTAAGTGTGCTTTCAAATTGGCAAAGAAATTTCGTTTTCTGCCTAATATCAAACCATGACTCTGTGTGCAAAGAGGAATTGATGACAGAGATTTATTGCGTACTACTCTGGTAATTTTAGATTGGCATTAGTAGGAAAGGGGCAGCTATTTTTCTGCAGAAGCAGACTCTTAGCACACACCCAGCTGCTTATCCTGTAGAATCATGCATAGTATTCACAACCGAGTGGTGTTTGAGGTTGCAGTGAGTAATGCAAATACATTCAACAACACTAAGGCTGGTTGCCTTTGCTGGAGTGTAGTCATTCACCCAGGTTACACATGTTCCTGGTCTCAAAAAGCTGTTTGGACATGTGCTGTTTTCAGATTCTGAAAAGTGGATTGAAAATGTGACAGACAGTAAAAGTACTTATCACTTGTCAAAAAAAGAGTAGTAAGTGTGCTTTCAAAATGGCAAAGAAATTTCGTTTTCTGCCTAATATTAAACCATGACTCTGTGTGTAAAGAGGAATTGTTGACAGAGATTTATTGCGTATTACTCTGGTAATTTTAGATTGGCATTAGTAGGAAAGGGGCAGCTATTTTTCGGCAGAAGCAGACTCTTAGCACACACCCAGCTGCTTATCCTGTAGAATCATGCATAGTATTCACAACCGAGTGGTGTTTGAGGTTGCAGTGAGTAATGCAAAAACATTCAACAACACTAAGGCTGGTTGCCTTTGCTGGAGTGTAGTCATTCACCCAGGTTACACATGTTCCTGGTCTCAAAAAGCTGTTTGGACATGTGCTGTTTTCAGATTCTGAAAAGTGGATTGAAAATGTGTCAGACAGTAAAAGTACTTATCACTTGCCAAAAAAAGAGTAGTAAGTGTGCTTTCAAATTGGCAAAGAAATTTCGTTTTCTGCCTCATATCAAACCATGAGCCTCTGTGCACACAGGAATTGTTTTTAGATATTTAATTTGTGATGGTTTTATTGTGATTTTCACTTGTAGGAAAGGGGTACATAGTATTTTAAGATTTGAAAATAAAATAAAATATAAATTTTTTTTTAGTTTCTTTCAGGTATTGCTGAAGAGCAGTGAACAAAATTTAAGATGCCTACAAAATCCAGACTAAGGAAAAACCAGAAGAAAAATCTATATTTGAAGACAACTGGAGGACCTAAGTTAGTTGGAGATGCTCATGTTGGGAAAAAGAGAAAGTCTTCTGGTAAGCAGACAAAAGAATTTTTAAAAAATATCTTCAAAAAAAGGAAAAATGTACAAAATGTCTGTACTGGAAATAATGTTTTCAATAGAAAACAACAGGAAAAAATTGAGCATTTAGTTAATGCAAATATACATTCAGAAACAATAAAGATTAACTTAAAAAGAAAAACAGCGTTTAAAGAGATTCGTAGAAAAATGTTTCAGAGAAGAGTTATGTCCAATTTGTTAAAGGATGTGAAGAAATATAAGAAAAAAGCAAAATTTTATAAGAGAAAAAAAGAAATTGAAGCCATTGTAGCAAAGGCTTTAGAATTAAAAAGGAAACTATTCATTTTAATTTTGAACAGGATGCGTACATTAGCTAAAATGGTCAGTGTACTGAAATCACAAAGCAAAAGGAAAAGACTAGTGAAAAGAACAAACTTTTGTAAAGTGTTTTTAGGAGAATGGATGCATAGTTCAAGTAGTGAACCTTTTTTTAATGAAGAGAGTTATCTTCAAAGTAATAGTTTGCTTCATGCAGTTGACACCAGAGGTCGTGCTTATGAAGTGAAAAATAGTTGTATAATGGAGAAGGAGAAAATGGTTCCAAGAGATGAGGAACAAGTGATGGCGGATGAGGTTATGGGGAGACGTCCTAAAGCCCCAGTGTATACTTGGAATTGTAGTAGTATTTGCACAGTGCGTCAGGAATCTATTGATAAATTTCGTGAGTTTCTAAGAGAATATAGTAAAAAAAGTGTTAAACAGAAGATTAAGGTGCTTCAAAGTCTAGATCCATGCAGAGTGAGAGAGAATACTGGTTTGCAAGGACACTCTCTGGCTTGTCTATCTAGGAAAGTGTGTCAAAGTATTTTTCACCATTTTAGGATGTTGGCAGTTCATCATACTGAAATGAGAAAGTTTGTGAGACGATTGTATTTTGCTAAAAGTCCAGCAATAAAGTTAGATGAATTGAATAGGGCTCTGTTCCTTAGATCGGTATCAGATGTAGAGAAGGTTACTGATGAAATTCAGTTTAGTTACTTTGGTCCAGAACAAGAGAGTGCAGGTAATGACACAGTTATCGAGGAAGATGTGGAAGAGAATATAGAACCCTCTGTAAGTAAGAAATTTGATGATCAAATCACAAAATTTGCAATAATCTCTAATGAAAGACCAAATATTACTTGTATTTGTTGCCGCAGAACTCATTATAAAAATCAAACCAGGAATGTTGATCTCTACAGAAAAAGTGAAGAAGAAGATAATTATATGTGGAAGGATTTTGCAACATATATATTTCTGGAAAATTGTTTTGATTTGGGTGAAGATCAACGGATTTGTAAATACTGTTATAACAAGTTAGAAGAAAATAAAATGCCGACCAGAGCTGTACATAATAATTTAGAATTGGATGCTATTCCTGCCGAACTTTCTGAATTAAATACATATGAGTCTATACTCATTCAATGTGTTCATCCGTTCCAGACCATAGTACGTATGGAGCCAAAAACTGGTAAATTACCTCCTTCTGATTTACTGAGAGGTTTAAAAGGAAGAGTGGTGTATTTGCCCTTGGATTTGAAAAAAAATATGGAAACTATTGATGCAGATACTTTGGAAAGTGAACCATTAGTAATTCTGGTTAATGGTGTACCTACAAAGAATAAGAAGATTTGGCAGGAGCTGGTAGATGTACGGAAAGTACAAAGAGCAAATTTGTATTTGAAAAAAAATAATAAATGGTATGAATCAATTTATATAGAAGAAGAAGAAGAAGATTTACAAGAAGACACAGAAACACCAACTGGTCAAATTGAAAAAGTGGACAAGTCAAAGGAAGAAGAAATTTATGAACATTGTAGCATACATCCTCTTCATTCAAAAGAAGTTATGGGAGACACTATTGATCTGTTTCAGATGAAGAAAGCAAAAGGAACTCCCGTGAGTGTATGGGAGGAGAGCTTGGAAGCTCGATGTTTTCCCCAGCTGTTTCCTACAGGAAAAGAAGGACGATACGATGAACGTCCAGAACAGATTCCAGCTTCTGAGTATCGGACTACAAGACTATATGCAGAAGATCCAAGATTTCGTCAAAGTATTCCTTATTTGTTCCATCTTTTATTTGAAAGCGACTTGTCTGCATTATCTTATGCAGTAAATCACATTTTAAAAAGTGGAGTACATTTACAAAATGTGTCTGCTAAGGATTTTATGGAGAAAGTGCAGCACCGAGATGATCATTTGGAAACACAACTGATCAATCTGATGGCTTGTCAGCGTGGGACAAATGAATATTGGTACCGATGCCATGGTGAATTAAAATGCATGTTACGGAATTTAGGAACTCCAACATGGTTCCTTACCCTAAGCTGTGCTGAGTACGCTTGGGATGATTTACTGGATTTTCTACGAGAGGCAAATTCAAACATCAAAAACATTGAATACAAGACAGCTGGAGAACTGTGCTCATTGGATCCGGTTAATGTTTGCAGATATTTCAATCATAGATTTGAGGCTATGATGTCCTTTATCTGCAATAAAAAAAATCCACCTCTTGGAGAAGTAGTGGATTTCTTTTGGAGAAAAGAGTACCAGGCAAGAGGTGCTCCTCATATTCATATGCTGTTGTGGATCAAGGATGCCCCAAAATTTGGAACAGATGCTGATGAAGCAGTTTTATCTTTCATTGAAGAATATGCAACATGTGCTATACCTAAAAGCACAGAAGAGAAAAAGTTAAAGGAGCAAGTTTTACGTTTCCAAAGTCATCGGTGTGGAAAATACTGTCGACGGAAATACAAGACCAAAGATAAATTCTACACTAAATGTCGATTTGGATTTCCTAGACCTGTTCTTTCAAAAGGAAGAGTAAACAGTTTTATGTCAGCTGTGAGACATACTATTACAAGAAAATCACCTAAGAATACCTACAACCTAAAAAGAAAAGAAGAATCAAAATATATAAATGACTACAACCCAGTCATTTTATCCATGTGGAATGCTAACATGGATATACAGTATGTAGCTGACAATTCCATTGCTGTTGCTCGATATGTAACGTCTTACATTACTAAATCAGAAAAGACTGAATTGAAAGAAATGTGGGAAGAGATTTCTCACGAGAAGACTGTCAGTAAGAAGCTATACAGTTTCAGTTTAAAGATGTTATCGCATCGAGAAATTGGATCCTACGAATGTTCAGATAGGTTATCTTCTGCAAGTCTCTACTCGAAATCAAGAAGAATAATTTGGGCAAGTTTAGGCCTTGCAGCAATGAGAAATCGGGTACTGAAATCTGTTGGAGAAATTGAATATTTAGCACAGTTTGAACCTGAAAGTACAGACATTTTAAAAACAAACATGTTGGACACATATTACCCAAAAAGAAGTCATCACCTTGAAAAAATGTGTCTCTGAAGTGCTGCAGAACTACATTTTTAAAAGGAATGCCACAGAAGACATCAACAATGGAAAATATAAAGTCAGTGGTGAGGAAGGATGTTTGGTGAAGCAAACAAAAGGAAGTTTGATAAATCACCGGAAACTGAGTTGCGACACTACTGACAAAAAGGAATTTTACTACTTGGCACTTTTACAGCTGTTCAAACCATGGCGTTCAGAGGATGAACTACTTGGAGAATTCCAGAGCTATGAGGACTCATTTAATGCATGTAAAGATACGAATGAATGCAGTACTTTCACAAATTATGTCCAAATGTTAAATGAAGAAATTGAACAGGAAGCTACAATTGCAGCTGAAGTAGCTAGAGACAGTTCTCAAGACAGCCAAAGTTCAGGAACGCTCAGTCAAGATCCCCTTGGACAACCAATCGTAGAAAATGAAGCTGCAATAGCCATGACTGAAGTGGAAACGGCTATGAGTCAAGCTCAAGAAGAATTAATAGACTTACCAAATTTGGAAGAACAACTGAATGATGAACAGCAACAAATTTATAAAGAGATCAGAAACAAAATTGATCACGGATTACTACATGAAAAAAAAGAGTGCTCATGCACATCATTTGAACCAATCAGGATGTATGTGAGCGGACAAGCTGGAACTGGAAAAAGTTTCTTAATAAAAGTCATCAGAAGCTACCTACAGCAAAAAACGGATTCAACTTTGTCTTGTGTTGTTACTGCTCCAACTGGGTTAGCAGCATATAACATAAAAGGAATTACCTTACATCGTTTGCTAATGTTACCAGTGGAGCATGAGAACAAAATAGAATACAACAAGCTAACAGGAGAAGCATGCTTTGAAGTGTCAAGAGTGTTGAAGAAGATGCAAGTTCTCATTATTGATGAGGTGAGCATGGTATCAAACTTAATGCTTGCCTTTGTGCATTTAAGAATGCAGCAAATTCTAAGGAGAGACTATGACGTGTTATTTGGTGGAAAACATGTCATAGTTTTTGGGGATCTTCTACAGCTTACTCCAGTTAAAGGACAACCAGTGTTTAATACTGTGACACATGAAGACACAAAGAAGTCATTGGGAAGCATTGGTAATGCAAATATTTGGTCCTTCTTTGAGTACAAGGAACTTACTACTAATATGAGGCAAGCAAACGATGAAGATTATGCAAGTATTCTGAAAGATATCAGAATTGGACTACTCACTGAAGTTGGAAGGAAAGCATTAGAGAGTCGATTGCTACATAATTTATTCCCAAGTGAAGAAATAGTTGCAGAGAAAATATACCAGAACATTGCAGAAAAAAATACTGTAATCTGCTTAATGCCAACACTACGTGAGTGCTCAATATTCAATGAGGAACTTTTGAAATTGGAAAAGGAAGAGATTAAGAAATTGGAAGCAGTGGACAAAATTCAGCATGAAAGAATTACAATTTTATTAACAGGCGAACTGAAAAAAAAATTGGATTCTCTAGAGAAGAAAATTTCGAAAACAGCTGGATTAGAAAAAAATCTTTATGTTTGCATGAACTGTAGAGTATTTTTAAGGAGAAATTTGGATGTTGAAAAAGGCTTAGTGAATGGAGCTATGGGTAAAGTTGTGGGTTTTGTGAACTACCGGAAAAAAGATGGGATTGAATTTTTAAAAATAAAGTTTGATCAGATTGAAGAAGTTAAAGACATTTGTCGTTGTTCAGTCCGTTTTTTGCTTGTGAAAGACTTATATGTACGTAGGAAGCAGTTTCCGTTTTCTCTAGCATATGCTGTAACTATTCACAAGTCTCAAGGATTAACTGTAGATTGTGCTTTTGTGAACATTGGTTCAACTGTGTTCAAAGAAGGTATGGCTTATGTTGCTTTGTCACGAGTGAAAACATTATCTGGTTTATTCATGATAGACTTTGATGACTCAAAAGTTAGTGCTGATGCAAATTGTGTAAAGGAGTATAATACATTAAGAAGAACCTATGCTCCTCATTTAGGTCAGTATCCTGTGTTGGAAAAACGTGTTGTTTCTCTGAAAAGGAGAATTGAGAATATCTGTAATGAGGATGTAGAGAAGAGAAAACAAAAGAAGAGTGATGTAATTGCAAGCAAAAAGAAAAAGGACAATGTTGAAGAGGTTGTTGGTTGTCATTTTGAAAATAGCTCTGGTGTCAACTGCTACGCTAATGTAGTGCTGAATGTTGTATTTTATCTTGAAAGTTTGCAAGAGCAGATAATAGTAAATCAGGGAAAAAGATTCTGTTCTGTGCTGAGTCTCCTTTTTGAAAAGCTGAGTATTGATAAAACTAAAATAGAAAGTGCTACTGAAATTCGAAAACTTTTAGATGTATGTTCAGGATGTACACTGTTTTCTCAAAATGTACAGCAAGATGCACAGGAATTCTTGATGTATTTTCTTCAGGTACTGGAAGAAGAAGGGGTACAAATAGAAAATATGTTTGGTCTCTCTTATAAATGGGAACATAGTTGTGAAAACTGTTTCAATACATGTGGCTCTAATGTTGATTCTGAAAGGTTTATTTATTTAACATTGCCAGAGAGTAAATCAGTCACTTTTGCTAAATTAGTTAAAGATGCTAATCATAGCATGGAATGCGGTGAGTGTAAATCTGACATGTTTTCAACGTTAATTTTAAAGGAATACGGACAGTATGTAATTTTAATGATGCAACGATGTAGAGCTGATGGTTCAAAATTGGATACTTTAATAAAGAAGTTTACAGGACAGCAATTATCAATTTCAGGAAAAACTTTTGTAACAGTTGCAATAATTTTCCATGATGGACCTACTGTAACTTCTGGTCATAACACAGTTTATCTAAAATGTAAAAAAGGCTGGACAATGTGTAATGATTGTCAATTGGTTTTTAAGCAACGTTTGCCTTTTGATTTAGCAAATTCCTATCTAATCTTCCTGAAACCAAAATTTTAGAGAGAATTGGCAACATCTGTACAAATCAATTTTACCATTTTATTGGATTACCATTGGAATTTTCTAATAAAAAGATTTTTAAAATTACCATTTGGCCTAAAGGAAAGGTAACCAATTGTATTGTGGACTTATTTAATTCCTAATTAATCTTTCGGAAACCAAAATTTTAGAGAGAATTGGTAACATCTGTACAAATCAAATTTTGGAATTTTTTTGGATTACCATTGGAAATTTAATCAAAAAAGAATGTAAAAATTACCATTTGGCCTAAAGGAAAGGTAACTAGATGTTTTGTGGAGTTATTTGAGATATATTATTTTTGTGATTATGCTTCTGTAACAAAATTGTCAGACGGTATTTTTTAGAAATAGTTATTGTTATTAGATGAATTTTTTTGGGAATATTTTGCATTTCTATAATGTTATGTTTAAGTGAGAAGAGATTCTGGGCTTTTTTAAAACAATCTTTGAGATTGTTATTTTTTTTTTGCCCGCTGTTAAGTGATGAATGCAATTGCTTTCACGATTAATAGTGAAATGCAATATATTCTGAAAACAGAAAAAAAATGGCAAAAAATTGTTTTTGGAAAATATGTAAATACGTGTACTGTATTATAAAATGTTTTACTAAATATTAATACTTTTTTCTTTTTTTTCAGATTGAGAAAGAAAATTTTTGAAAAATAAAACAATTTTTCTAGCAATTTAAATAAAATTTAAATTGATATTTAATTTTTTGGGTGGGTCAGGTAAGTCAGAAATTTTATGGTCCTTTTTTTTCCACTTCTCCTCAATCAGATTTTCACTTTTTCGTTATTAATCCCTCAAGGACTTTGTAATGTGGTCCCCAGGGCCAAAAAAATAGAAAAAGAAGGGGGCAACACATCCCCCCTTCTAAAAAAAAGAAGAGAAAAAAAAGACAGGATTGGGCCGGAGGCCACACCCCTCCTTACACCACTCTGTAAATGCGCCCCTGGCAACATTTGCAGAGGGGGAACTAATTGCCCTTGAATACTGGGGGTCCCTGGGGGCCAACTAGCCCACCAGGAACCTCCAGTATGCGCCAGGGGGCTGCGTTGCAGAGAGGTGTAATGAGGCCACGTCCCTTTTTACACCTCTCTGCAACGCAGCTCTGTGGCGCTTACTGGAGGTACCTGGTGGCCTAGTTGGCCGCGAGGGGACATCAGGATTCAAGGGAACTTAATCCCCCAACTTAAAACGTGCCACGGGGTGCGTTTGCACAGTGGTGAAGGTAGGGGGCGGGGCCTGAGGTGATACTGTGCAAACAAGCCCTGTGGCACGTTTTAAGTTGGGAAATTCATCCCTCTTCAATCCAGAGGTCCCCTAGGGGCCAACTAGCCCACCAGGTACCTCCTGTAAGTGCCACGGAGCTGCGTTGCAGAGTGTTGTAAAAAGGAGCGTGGGCTGTGAACACCTCTCTGCAATGCAGCTCCCTGGTGCATACTGGAGGTACCTGGTGGGCTAGTTGGCCGCCAGGGGCCCTCAGGATTCAAGGGGACTCAATCCTCCAACTTAAAACACGCCACGGGGTGCGTTTGCACAGTGGTGAAGGTAGGGGGCGGGGCCTGAGGTGATATGTGTGCAAACACGCCCTGTGGCGCGTTTTAAGTTGGGGAATTAATTCCTCTTCAATCCAGAGGTCCCCTAGGGGCCAACTAGCCCACCAGGTACCTCCAGTAAGTGTTGCAGAGTGTTGTAAAAAGGGACGTGGCCTCTGAACACCTCTCTGCAACGCAGCTCCCTGGTGCATACTGAAGGTACCTGGTGGGCTAGTTGGCCCCCAGGGGACCGCAGGATTGAAGAGGATTTAATTCCCCAACTTAAAACGCGCCACAGGGCGTGTTTGCACACGTCACCTCAGGCCCCGCCTCCTTCCTTCACCATTGTACAAATATTCCTCTAAAATCAGCCGAACTACGAATTCCGATTTACTCACCTGTTATCAGGAGAGAACCCAGTGCTGTATCTTTTAGCCCAGCACTGACCCTGAAAAGTAAGTCTAAGCGTACTTACCAGTAACTTGTATCTCCTTCCATAGGAATCCATTGTGTGGTTTTCACCAGAAAAGTTTCTAAGTGTCTATTTTTGAAACGTACAAATATTCCTCTAAAATCAGCCGAACTACGAATTCCGATTTACTCACCTGTTATCAGGAGAGAACCCAGTGCTGCATCTTGTAGCCCAGCACTGACCCTGAAAAGTAAGTCTAAGCGTACTTACCAGTAACTTGTATCTCCTTCCATAGGAATCCATTGTGTGGTTTTCCCCAGAAAAGTTTCTGTGTCCATTTTTGAAACCTACAAATATTCCTCTAAAATCAGCTGAACTACGAATTCCGATTTACTCACCTGTTATCAGGAGAGAACCCAGTGCTGCATCTTTTAGCCCAGCACTGACCCTGAAAAGTAATTCTTAGCGCACTTACCAGTAACTTGTATTTCCTTCCATAGGAATCCATTGTGTCAGTAACTTGTATTTCCTTCCATAGGAATCCATTGTGTGGTTTTCACCAGAAAAGTTTCTAAGTGTCCATTTTTTAAACGTACAAATATCCCTCTAAAATCAGCCGAACTACGAATTCCGATTTACTCACCTGTTATCAAGAGAGAACCCAGGGCTGCATCTTTTAGCCCAGCACTGACCCTGAAAAGTGATTCTAAGCATACTTACCAGTAACTTGTATTTCCTTCCATAGGAATCCAGTGTGTGGTTTTCAGCAGAAAAGTTTCTAAGTGTGTATTTTCACAAACTAAAAATATTCCAAAAAAATCGTCTGTATGACTTAAACACATTCTTTCAACTGTTTACAGGAGATTGGCCAGTGCTGGATCCAAGATCCACCACTGGGTAAGAAAACGTAACGATAACACTACTTACCTGCTAAGTGAATTTTCTGCCATAGGATAACATTGATGATTCTATGTGAAAACATTTTGGTGTCAACTTTTAAAATACAATGATAATCCTTAAAAATCACTACTGTAACCAAAACGCTTTTACTCAACTGTTTACAGGAGATGTCCAAGGACTGAATCTAGGATCCAGTCCTGTGGTTAGAAAAGTAATCCATAAAGTAACTAATTGCATTTGACTAGAAATTCACATTGAGCTCAATGTTGCTTTGTGTTTGAAATTTTGTTGCCCATTGCAACAACTGTAACTACTGTACTTAAAAGTCTATTACCTATTTTCAAAGTATTTAAACTAAAGTAATTCATTCTGAGAAATTATATTTTGTATTGTAATGTATAATGTAATTTAAAAAAGTAAAATATCTAAAAATAAACAGTTTACAAAATGTAGAAAATCAGTATAAAAAAATCAGTATAACAATTAATACATTAAAAATTGTCATTTACAAAACCTTTGAAATGCACTGAAAAAACAATAGGTTTTAGGGGTGTTATAGTTAGCTGGACATTTTCACTCAAACAAAACCATTGAAATTTCTCCGATATAGTTAGTTGTACTAACTACATCTCGCGCGCCCGCAATCCACTGCTGATGATGTCACATATTACATCATGACATGGCCAGTGACATCACTGATGACATCTCAAATGACATCACTGATGACATCATCCACGTGACAATCAGATACACCTCATCATACACTAGTATAACCTTTCATCACTCACTGTAAAATACAGAGTGCCAGATTTAAAACCATTGACACACCAATACAAGTTTCTAAACACCCACTCAATGATTCCTAGATCTATACACACATCTAATCACTTACCTATAGATTCAACAATATATATGCTGTCAATGATCAATAGAACACTATCAAATATACTTACACACCTATATCGACATTACACACCAGCACACAACCTAATCACTTATGAAGTCATCCTACTCACTTATGCAAACAATAGATCATACTTACTTTTAATTAGCTATACACTTATAAAAACACCAGTTCATCTATTCATATAGATAATAGTTCATACTTAGTGTGTTATAAAGTCACTATTACAACTATACAGTTATCCATAAAGTCACTCATACAATCACTGAGTCTTATGTATACATATTTATATACAACAACTGACACATACACTGGCTGTTATTTTGTTAGTTTGTTGGACATGTACCATTGAGACATATATTTGCTCATCGCCACACCCATAAAGATATTCACTCACCCAAACAACTGTTATAACATGTAGTTTTAACTTCACATACCTACTGAATCAACTATTCACACATCTTTGGGCAGTCACACACCCCCCACCGAACCACACACACATTCACTCTCCCATACAAATACTCAGTTAACTAATCAATAAATAATATAGACTTTCACGTAGCTAGTAACCAACTAGTGCAGCAGTTTACACAACAACTGACAAAGTGATACAGATATTCACACAGTTTAGTCACTATCCAATATATTTAGTGAGACACTATAAATCAGTCAAGTAAACAGTCAATCACACTGCTACTAAATCCTCCATCCAGATATTTATATTTATATATCCACTCATTCTTCAATGCAAATTGCTATATATATAATACATATTTAAATAACGAACCAAACCACATTCACTGGATGATGTCTTCAGTGATGTCATCAGTGATGTCATTTGAGATGTCATCAGTAATGTCACTGACCATGTCATGAATGATGTAATATGTGACATCATTAGCAGTGGATTGCGGGCACGTGAGATGTAGTTAGTACAACTAACTATATCGGAGGAATTTCAATGGTTTTGTGCGAGTGAAATGTTCAGCTAACTATAACACCCCTAAAACCTATTGTTTTTTCAGTGAATTTCTAAGGTTTTTTAAATGCTAATTACTAACTATATCAGGCCTGAAACCTATGGTTATTTCAGTGAAAATATATATATATATATATATATATATATATATATTACCTACTGGCGGTCGCCAGTAGGTAGTTATAGTTAGGACCTATTATCCATAGGAAATCAGCAACATTCTATTTGGAATAACTTTAGCGCCGATTGCCGAATCTTCGCGAAATTTTCAAAACTGGTGGGGCGCTCCGGTCCGCTCCTATCCTGAAAGTCTCGGGGTGATTTGTCAAGCGGGGGCTGAGAAAAAAAGGGGGTCCCAAAACGTGTTTTCCCCATGCAATTTTCCATAGGAACCGTTAATCGCAGCTACAGCCTGAACTGCTTAACGGAATTACATCAAAATTGGCAAAAAGGTAGCCCTTGGTTCACGCTCGTGCCATTTGCCTAAATGGTGTAAATCCGTTCAGTAGTGAGTGAGAAAATCAAAAGAAAAATCATAGCTATATCTATGGGCGCGGTGGATCCGCACACCCTGCCGAGCAGGAGCTGGATGCTAATTGGCTGTCAACACTCCAAACCAGGAAGTGTTGGCAGCCATCTTGTGCCTCGGTAGAACCGAGGCACCAGAAAGCACAAAACCAAACACGCAGAACGCAAAAAGGGGGCAGTGTAGAAACACCCTGACCCCCTAGGCCTGCTCAGGGGGTCCCACAAGGACCCCCAGCGCCCAAAAAATGTTTTTTTTTTTTTTTAAATCGGCTGGGTGCGCGGATCCTGCCGATGGAAAAAGAAATGAAGCGCGGTCTCCCGCGCTTCTTTGTTAATTAGGCCACGGGGGGTCAAGTCCCGGGGGCATGATCAAAAAAAGTGTGGGAGGGCCCAATCCCCCCCACACTGTCCCGGGGACCGCCACCCCCAGGGCTTTATCATAATATAGGCGGGGGCTCACGGCCCCCCCGCAGCCCCGGGGACTGCTCACGGCCCCCCTCCTGGAGCCTTGTCAAAGGTCCTGGGGACCGCCATCCCCCAGGGACGGCTTCTGCAGTGTCCCAGGGTGCCCACTGTGACACTGCTGTTTATAATGACAGGGCGGGAGCCTCGCGGCTCCCACCCTGTCATCGCAAACTGCTTTGCTATTTGGAAGCGAGAGAAGGAAACCTGCTCTCTCTTCCAAATTGCAAAGCAGTTTGCTTTTCCACAGGGGGAGCAGCATGTTAGCTGCTCCCCCTGTGGAAAAGCAATGCCGGCTCCCGCAGGATGCAGGGAGCCGTCTGGGACCGTGGGGGGATTGGAAACCCCCCACAGCCCCCAACAGAGAGGCCCAGCCCCGGGGGATGGGGTCCTCGGGGCTATTAGTGGCCTGGGATGGGGGCCACGCGGTCCCCCTCCTCAAATTGAAAAAATATACATATTTTTTTTTTTTTTAAAACAAAGGCCGGTCCCGGGGGATGGGGTCCCCAGGGCCATAAGTGGCCACAGGAGGGGGGCAAGGCAGCCCCCCTCCAAAATAATAATAAGTTAAAAGAAGGGCCACGCCCTGGGGGATGGGGTTCCCGGGGCAAATTATGGCCTCGGGAGGGGGGCCACGCAGCCCCCTTCATGATATTTACTTTTTTTAATAAAACAATTGGGGGCAGGCCCTGGGGGATGGGGTCCCCAGGGCCAAAAGAAGGGGGGCTACACAGCCCCCCTTCTTAAAAAAATAATAATAATAAAAACGGGATCGCACCAGAGGCCATGCCCCCTCCTTGCACCACTCTGCAAATGCGCCCCCTGGCGCGTTTGCAGATGGGGAACGAATTCCCCTTGAATACTGGGGGTCCCTGGGGGCCAACTAACCCACCAGGAACCTCCAGTATGCGCCAAGGGGCTGGTGGACTAGTTGACCCCCAGGAGACCTCAGGATTCAAGGGGACTTAATCCCCCAATTTAAAACATGCCACGGGGCGTGTTTGCACAGTGGTGAAGGTAGGGGGCGGTGCCTGAGGTGATATGTGTGCAAACACGCCCTGTGGTGCATTTTAAGTTGGGGAATTATTTCCTCTTCAATCCTGAGGTCCCCTGGGGGCCAACTAGCCCACCAGGTACCTCCGGTAAGCACCACGGAGCTGCGCTGCAGAGAGGTGTAAAAAGGGGCGTGGCCTCAGAACACCTCTCTGCAACGCAGCTCCCTGGCGCATACTGGAGGTACCTGGTGGGCTAGTTGGCCCTCAGGGGACCTAAGGATTGAAGATGAATTAATTCTCCAACTTAAAACGCGCCACAGGGCGTGCTTGCAGACATGTCACCTCAGGCCCCGCCCCCTTCCTATACCATTGTGCAAACGCACCCTGTGGTGTGTTTTAAGTTGAGGAATTAATTCCTCTTCAATCTTGAGGGTCCCTGGGGGCCAACTAGCCCACCAGTTACCTCCAGTATGAGCCAGGGAGGTGTTCAGAGGCTACACCCCTTTTTACACATCTCTGCAATGCAGCTCTGTGGCGCTTACTGGAGGTACCTAGTGGGCTAGTTGGACCCTAGGGACCCTCAGGATTCAAGGGTACTTAATCTCCAATCAATCAATCAAGGCATTTGTATAGCGCGCTACTCACCCGGAGGGTCTCAAGGCGCTTGGGGTGGGGGGTCCGCTACTGCTCGAACAGCCAGGTCTTGAGTCGCCTCCTGAAGGCGAGGTGGTCTTGGGTCAGGCGGAGGTGGGTGGGGAGGGAGTTCCACGTCTTGGCGGCCAGGTAGGAGAAGGATCTTCCTCCCGTTGTGGCTCTTCGGATGCGGGGGACGGCGGCAAGGGCGTGGCTGGTCGATCGGAGCTGGCGTGTGGGAGTGTAGAAGTTGAGGCGGTTGTTGAGGTATCTTGGGCCTTGGTTGTGGAGAGCTTTGTGTGCGTGGGTGAGGAGTCGGAACGTGATTCTCTTGTTGACGGGGAGCCAGTGCAGGTTTCTTAGGTGTGCGGAGATGTGGCTGTGTCGGGGGATGTCCAGGATGAGTCGTGCTGAGGCGTTCTGAATCCGCTGGAGTCTTTTCTGGAGTTTTGCAGTGGTTCCGGCGTAGAGGGAGTTGCCGTAGTCCAGTAGGCTGGTGACGAGGGCCTGGGTGACCGTCTTCCTGGTTTCGGTGGGGATCCACCGGAAGATCTTCCGTAGCATGCATAGGATGTTGAAGCATGACGAGGACTTCCGTCTTATCTGAGTTCAGTTTCAGGCGGCTGTTCCTCATCCACTCGGCTACGTCTTTCATCCCTTCGTGTAGGTTGGCTCTGGCGGTGGCGGGGTCGTTGGTGAGGGAGAGGATCAGCTGGGTGTCGTCGGCGTAGGAGATGATGTTGAGGTTGTGTTGGCGTGCGATGGCCGCAAGGGGGCTCATGTAGACATTGAAGAGGGTGGGGCTGAGCGAGGAGCCTTAAGGGACGCCGCAGATGACTTCGGTGGCTTCTGATCTGAACGGGGGGAGGCGGACTCTCTGTGTCCTTCCGGCGAGGAAGGAGATGATCCACTCCAGTGCCTTCTCTTGGATTCCGACGTTGCTGAGGCGCTGCACTAGGGTGCAGTGGCAGACAGTGTCAAACGCCGCGGAGACGTCCAGGAGGATGAGGGCCGCTGTTTCCCCGTTGTCGAGCAGGGCTCGGATGTCGTCAGTGGCTGCGAGGAGGGCGGTCTCGGTGCTGTGATTGGCTCGGAAACCGGACTGCGAGAGGTCGAGGGATCCATTCGTCTCGAGGAAGGCAGCCAGCTGTCTGTTGACGGTCTTCTCGATGACTTTAGCAGGAAATGGGAGGAGCGAGATGGGGCGGTAGTTTTTGAGGTCGGTGGGGTCGGCTGATGGTTTCTTCAGGAGGGCGCTGAGTTCGGCGTGCTTCCAGCTCTCCGGGAAGGTTGCGGTGTCGAAGGAGGCGTTGATGATGTCCCGTAGATGGGGAGCGATGACGAAGTCGGCCTTGTTGAAGACGTGGTGGGGGCAGGGGTCGGTTGGAGATCCGGAGTGGATGGAGTTCATCGTGCGTATGGTCTCTTCGGTGTTGATCGGGGTCCAGGCGCGGAGGGTGGTGGTGGGGGGCGCTGGTGCGATCGTCAGGTGCGTCGGCTGTGTGCTGAAGCTGTTGTGTATGTCTGCGATCTTGTTGTGGAAGTACGAGGCGAGGGAGTTGCAGAGGTCTTGCGATGGGGTGATGTCGTTGTTTCCGGCGCTGGGGTTGGAGAGCTCTTTGACGATGTTGAAAAGATCCTTGCTGTTGTGGGCGTTGTTGTCCAGTCGTTCCTTGAATGCTGTTTTCTTGGTGGTGTGGATCAGTTGGTGGTGTTTACGAGTGGCGAGCTTGAGGGTGGTCATGTTGTCTGGTGTCGGGTGTCTACGCCAGGCTCTCTCGAGGGCTCGGCAGTTCTTCTTGGAGCTCTTGAGTTCGTCGGTAAACCAGGGTGCTTTCTTACTGCCGGGTCTGCTGGGCGGGGTCCTAAGTGGGGCGAGGTCATCTGCGCAGTTGCTGATCCACGTCGTGAGGTTGTTGGCGGCATGGCTGGGGTTCGCTGAGCTGGCGGGAGGGTCCTGGCTCAGGGCTGCGGCGAGCTGGTCGGCTGTGATCTTGTTCCAGCTTCTGCGTGCAGCCTGTTGCTGGTGGTGGTGGATTGTGTTCTTTCTGAAGCTGAAGTGGACGCAGCTGTGGTCCGTCCAGTGGAGTCCGGTGGCGTGGCTGAAGGAGATGTCCTTGCTGGAGGAGAAGAAGGGGTCAAGCGTGTGGCCGGCGTAGTGGGTGGGGGTGGTCACCAGCTGCTTGAGTCCGAGGTTGGCGAGGTTGTCCAGCAGGGTGGTGGTGTTGCGGTCGTTGTTGTTCTCCAGGTGGAAGTTGAGGTCCCCAAGGAGGATGTAGTCAGCGGAGGGGAGGGCATGCGGGCTGATGAAGTCGGCGATGTCTTCGCTGAATTGTGTGCGTGGTCCCGGGGGTCTGTAGATGAGGGTGCCTCTGAGGGTGGTCTTGGGGTCGGTGTGGATCTGGAAGTGCAGGTGTTCGGCGGTTGTGAGGGTGTCGTCGGTGTTGGTCGTGATGCGGATGGTGTTCTTGTGGGCAATGGCGATGCCTCCTCCAGTCTGGTTGACGCGGTCCCTCCGGGTGATCTTGTATCCGTCCGGAATGGCGATGGCGATGTCCGGTGCTGAGGAGGCGTTCATCCAGGTTTCCGTGAGGAAGGTGACGTCTGGAGATGTTGTGTCGAGCAGGTTCCAGAGTTCCACGGCGTGTCTGTGGACGGAGCGAGTGTTAAGTAGGATGCACTTCAGGTGCTTGCTGCTGGTGCTCGGCTTGGCGGGTGCGGGTGCGGTGCAGGTCCGGATGCAGGAGAAGTTGCAAGAATGGCAGCTGAAGGGTCCGTGGGTGCGTCTCGGGGTGGCTCGGTAGCAACCGGGGATCTGACCAGTGTTGAGTGCGTTGAGTTCGGTTGCTGCGTAAGTCCGGCGGGTGGGTTGGCATCTGCGGGGGCCAGGGGTCCGGATGCTGGGTGCAGGCCAGGTGCGGACGGGCGCAGACGGGCTTGCCTTTGGCGCGCCTGCTGCACGTCCACGCTGCGCGTTAGCCACTCTGCCATATGTGGAGAGTAGGGGGGCGGAGCGAGGGAGGAGCAGCTGGGAGGCGGGAGCGGGGCGGCGAATGGGAGGGGAGTCAGAGGGAAGGGGGCGGGGCCGCAGGGGGGCAGCAGCGGGGAGCGGGGAGGTGGCAGGAAACGCGACAGGGGCTGGGCACAAACAGAGGAGGAACAAAAACTAAATAAACAGAGGGCAGGGGCTGGGTACAACAGGAGGAAGAACAAAAAACGAAATAAACAGTGGGCAGGGGCTGGGCACAACAGGAGGAAGAACAAAAAACTAAATAAACAAAGGGCAAGGGCTGGGCACAACAAGAGGACAGCAGAGGGAATAAAATAAAAATTAATACAGGGAAAACAACGCAGCGCAGCAGAGGAATTACCACAACAGCGGACCAGGAGCACAGCTGCGGGCAGCGGCGGCAATCGGCGGGATCGGGGGCAGCCTGGGCTCACTCACGGAGAGTGTGCGCGGTGCGTGGGGTGACCGGCCCAGAGGGTCAGAGGTCACTCTGACCCTCCCAACTTAAAACGGATACAGGGCGCGTTTACACAGGGGCGAAGGGAGGGGACGGGGCCTGAGGTGACGTGTGCAAACACGCCCTGTGGCATGTTTTAAGTTGGGGAAATAATTCCCCTTCAATCCTGAGGGCCCCTGGGGTCTAACTAGCCCACCAGGTGCTTCCAGTAAGCGCCACTGCGCTGCATTGCAGAGAGGTGGCCCAGGCCGTACCCCTTTTTGCACCTCTCTGCAACACAGCTCTGTGGCGCTTACTGGAGGTCCCTCAGGATTCAAGGAGACTTAATCTCCCAAATTAAAACGGACACAGGGCGCATTTACACAGTGGTGAAGGGAGGGGATGGTGTAGGGAAGTGGCTCTATATATAGTGGACCAACGTAAAATCAGCCGAACTACGAATTCCGATTTACTCACCTGTTATCAGGAGAGACCTCAGTGCTGCATCTTTGAGCCCAGTACTGATCCTGAAAAGTAATTCTTACCGTACTTACCAGTAACTTGAATTTCCTTCCATAGGCTAACATGGACTAGTTTCACTTGGAAATTCTTCTAAGTGTGGAGTTTTGGAACTTTAAAATATTCACCTAAAATCATCCGAACAACGAATTCCGATTTACTCACCGGTTATCAGGAGAGAACCTAGTGCTGCATCTTTTAGCCCAGCACTAACCGTGAAAAGTAATTCTAACCGTACTTACCAGTAACTTGTATTTCCTTCCATAGGAAGCCATTGTCTGGTTTTCACCAGAAAAGTTTCTGTCAATTTTCACAATCTACAAATATTCCTTAAAAATCGCCTGTATGACTTAAACACATTCTTTCAACTGTTTACAGAAGATGCACCAGTGCTGGATCCAGGATCCACCACTGAGTAAGAAAAGGTAACGATAACACTACTTACCTGCTAAGTGAATTTCCTCCCATAGGATAACATTGGTGATTCTATGTGAAAAAGTTTCCAAGTGTCAACTTTTAAAATACAATTATATTCCTTAAAAATCACTAGTGTAACCAAAACGCTTTTACTCAACTGTTTACAGGAGATGTCCCAGGACTGAATCTAGGATCCAGTCCTGTGGTTACAAAAGTAATCCATAAAGTAACTAATTGGATTTAAGTAGAAATTCCCATTGAGCTCAATGTTGCATTGTGTTTGAAATTGTGTTGCCCATTGCAACAAGTGTAACTACTGTACTTAAAAATCCATTGCCTATTTGAAAAGTATTTAAACTAAAGTAATTCATTATGAGAAAGTATATTTTGTAATGTAATGTATAATGTAATTATAATGTAATTTAAAAACATAAAATATCTAAAAATAAATAGTTTAAAAAAATTTAGTAAATCAGTATCAAAAAAATAAATATAACAATTAATACATTTAAAAATTGTCATTTACAAAACCTTTGAAATTCACTTAAAAAAACATAGGTTTCAGACATGTTATAGTTAGGAATGAGCATTTAAAAAACCTTTGAAATTCACTGAAAAAACCATAGGTTTCAGGGGTTTTGTAGTTAGCTGGACATTTCACTCATACAAAACCATTGAAATTCCTCCGTTATATTAGTGCGCCCGCAATCCACTGCTGATGATGTCACATATTACATCATTCATGACATGGTCAGTGACATCACTGATGACATCACTGATGACATCTCAAATGACATCACTGATGACATCACTGATGACATCACCCACGTGACAATCAGATACACCTCATCATACACTAGTATAACCTTTCATCACTCACTGTAAAATACAGAGTACCTTATTTGAATCCATTGATACACCAATATAAGTTTCAAAAAACACACTCAGTGATTCCTAGATCTACACACACATCTAAACACTTACCTATAAATTCATTCATACATGCTGACAAAGATTAATAGAACACTATCAAATATACTTAAACACCTATATCGACATTCCACACCAGCACACATCCTATTCACTTGTGCAGTTATCCAACTCACTTATGCAAACAATGGAACATACTTACATTTAGTCAGCTTCACACTTATACAAACGCCACCTTTACTTATTCATGTAGATAGTAACTCATACTTAGTGTGTTATAAAATCACTATTACAAGTCTACAGTTATCCATACAGTCACTCATATAATCTCTGAGTGTTATGTATACTTACTAATATACAAAAACTGTCACATACAGTGCCTTTTATTTTTCTACTTTGTTGGACATGTACCGTTGAGAGATATATTTGCACAACACCACACCCATAAAGATATTCTCTCATGCAAACAACAGTTATAACATGCAGTCTTAACCTCATATACCGACTGAATCAACTATTCACACATCTTTGGGCAGTCACACATCCCCCACCGAACCACAGACACATTCACTCTCCCATACAAATACTCAGTTAACTAATCAATAACTAATATAGACTTTCACATAGCTAGTAACCAACTGCTGCAGCAGTTTACACAACAACTGACAAAGTGATACAGATATTTACACAATTTAGTCATTATCCAAAATATTTAGTGAGACACTATAAAATACTCAAGTAAACAGCCAATCACACTGCTACTAAATCCTCCATCCAGATATATCCACTCATTCATCAATGCAGATTGCTATATATATATAATACATATTTAAATAACAAAACAATCCACATTCACTGGATGATGTCATCAGTGATGTCATTTGAGATGTCATCAGTGATGTCACTGACCATGTCATGAATGATGTAATATGTGACATCATCAGCAGTGGATTACGGGCGCGCGAGTTATAGTTAGTAGAACTAACTATAACGGAGGAATTTCAATGGTTTTGTACGAGTAAAATGTCCAGCTAACTATAACACCCCTGAAACCTATGTTTTTTTCAGTGAATATATATATATATATATATGTACAGTCCATCCGCCAATTCTAGGAGACACGAGATGCACTCAAAAAAGGCTTCACTCCATTGATTAATGCAAATACATGAGTCACTGCGTCCCTTCCCTACGCGTTTCGGCAGTAGCACCTTGTTCACAGGTCAAACGGCAGTTCCAATAGTTAACAGATAATTACAATTATAACACATGGTGGCCCTCCCATGAGCCTCTCAAATGGGAAATGCATTCTGGTCCCGTTAGTTCAAATCAATTTTAATTCCTCCATAGAAACGCAGTGTTCATGCTGCTGTTATTATAACACACCAATTTTCCTGTATTTCAGCCTTAACCAAAAGCCGAACAAGCCCCCATAACGCAGAAATATGTGAGTGCAGCCAATGGCTACAATCCTCTCGGGCGGTGCGGCACTGTTTTTCGGGGTGGCACAATCGCGCTACGACTTCGAGCAAGCCGTCCATATTCACAGGCCACTCCATCCATCCATTCTAGGAGACAGGAGATGCACTCAAAAAAGGCTTCACTCCATTTATTAATGCAAGTACATGAGTCACTGTGTGCCACATTGCGTAATTACCAGGAGAAAATTTAATGAGGAGGTACCATTCAGGTAACTTGTGCGCATGAAACTACAAATCCAAACAGGAGCAGCAGTGTTTTGAATGCGTGCAGCAGTTCCTTTAATGTGTGCATCTTTAATGTGGGCAGTCAACAAACATTTCAGGTAGATTTATTTAGCCAAACATACCCTTTGGGTAATTTTTGAGTGCAAACCTATAAATCCAAAAGAGGGTGAAAATGTTTTGAATGCTGCCAACCTGAAATCAACTCAAAATGATATTTGTTAGTGGAATTTATACCCGAATGGAACATTTGGGTAATTTTTTGAGAGCGAGATGCACTTAAAAAAATTACTCACAATTTTGCATATTTCGCGGTAATTTTGCATAATTAAACCACAGAAAATTATGTGAGTTTATCACACCCCTATTGCAAAGTCAACCTTGGAATACCTTGAATCATATGTGCATGCAACTGTACTGGAAATGAAGGTACAATGGTAGCCCTCAACTGCCTTAGCTTCTTCATTAACTTTTTTCTTAATCACAGATATTTGTTGAAATTGAGGAAACATAATGCTCATTTAATATCCTGATGTTCCTGACTTTAAAAGCCATGGAAATGTATTTTTTTCTCCATCTGAGAATGTAGTTTTCATTGGTACTGTCACATGGGTGACAAAAGTCTGCATGATATTCACAACCGATTATGGGAACTGGCTTAATTTTTTCACTCAACAAGAGAAGGAAATTTTTGAGGAATCTAGTTTTCAGCCAGCTGTTGTCTCAGTGTTCATCATACTATAGGTGCTTGATTTTGTTATATTCTAGGCTTACTTCAATAATTTTTAACTATGTGTATTGATCTCCCACAGTACATTCATAAATGATGTTTAGACTTTCTTTCTCTTTCCTCTTTTGAGAAAGGGCCTTGTACAATTCCTTATTTCATAGGTTCTGGAGGATGTGAGTTTCTACTTTCTTCTAACTTTGGACATACTGCTAGTACTATCTACTGCACTTTTGTTTTTTCTGAACAGTCAATAGGTTTTGCAAACATAGTAGGAGGACCTATCACATGTGTTATATCATCCTTCAGGTCACTTCATAGCCCTTAAAAAAACAACAATACACTTTTTTACTGCGGCTGACTAGTCTCACCAACTGAACGATTAAATGATATAGGTCATCAAATCTTGATAGCCCCATCTTAAATAAATAATTTATTATCCAGTGATAGAGTATTTGACTTTCTGTTGAACAACTTCTACATTTGTAGAGAGTAGGCAGAATAATTATACACTGATGTATCGTTACCTTTACTAATGGAACACTCCAATTAGAAGTACATATTAACTGTGAATAGGCAAAAGCTACTTTAGTTTGGTATTCTGAAAATATCATAACTTTGTATAAGAAATGCAATTGACACTAATTAAGAAATAGAATGAACTTCTTTGGATGCCCTATACATTTTTCAGGAGGTTCTCCAGTTATATTGGTAATTAGTGGTGGATAGGTTTGCAAATCTTGCAATGAAGTTGGCAAATCCCAAAGAATCTGTGTTTTTAAAATCTCAGGGTAACAGCACTCGACTAGCTTCTTCCTTTTCAGTATTTCTGAATAATATGTTTTGACTGCAGATAATTCTGATTGTAAGGTCCTAATGTCAGACCTTACTAAACAGATATTCTATTGTATTTTAGTTGCTTTTTCTAAACTTTGATACAGAGTAGTTTGGAATCCGTTACTGAGGTTGGAATGATAATGCGGGCTAGGGAGTCTGTTAGAATGAACTAACCTGATCTGGATCCAACAAGAGCAATGTACTATTCCACATTTCTCCAGATCCACATCCACAGCCAACCACACACAATAGCGAAGCTTAGCAGTAGGTCCCGAGAAATGGGAATGTGAGAAGAGAGAGAAACAGAGAAACTAGATATTTCCACTCTGGTTCATCATTCTATTGGACACTGATGTTAACTCTATGGGTGTGGATGTCTGCTACTTTATTAAAATAAGATTAATACCTTCAATTTGTATCTCTGCATAGAGCCCTGTGACCCAAGTGTAGTAAATTATATACCTATAATATCTCCTTGCCTCAGACCGTTTCAGTTCCATGAACTGGGGTGTCCCTGGAACTGAAGCACAATTACATTCTTAGGGCCTTATTATGAGTACGGTGGTCCATAAGACTGCCGTACTCGCGGTGGAGGTAGCATGGCGTTCAGGGACTGCCACACCTGCGGTCCAACCACAAAATTATGTTTTCGGCAGTCGGACCGCCATGGGACTGCTGCAATTGCCGTGGATCCGTGACCCTGGTGGTTGCGAGGGGGTCAGGGGAAGCAATATGCTTGGTGGTGCCGCTGCGGCACCGTTAAGCATATTATGACTTTCCGCACTGCCAGCATTTTCATGGTGGTGAAGCCCCATGAAAAGAGTGATGTGGGGAAAGAAAGGATGCATGCAGTAGGGCACATGTAAACCCCCTGTATGCATGCACCCCCAATACCTGTACAGCTTGAGTTGCACAGTCCATACCCTGCTGGTGCGGACCGTGACACACCCATTGTGGTACATTTTGAAAGGCACCACCGTGCTTACTGCCCGCCAGACAACAAAGCAACTCATAATCGGGCGGGCGGCTGGCGGTCTGGGAGCAGGGTGCTGGCATGGCAGCCCACTCTCAGACCGCCAAAGTTGTAATCAGGGCCTTTGTAAAATACATACTTAAGATTTGTCATATTTTTACTCCCTTTCATGATAAGGTGCCTGCCTTCTCTTGTTTGAGTGCTATACGGTCAAGGTTGTCAAACTCCAGTACGAATACACATTCTTCAGGATTATATAGTTAGTCTGATATCAATGAATAGTCTTTTTTTCAACCATTTACCACTACCTTAAATACAGTCTACATATTGTGTCAATGTCAATCATCTTTTAAAGCGTTGAGGATCCTTCTTGTTCTTTACATGGCTTCATAGCTAAAATGCAATAAAAAAATATAGCATATACTCCATCAACTTTTATCATGGAAACACTACCATAATCTATTCAAGTGTGATTCCAAGACATGATTAAATTCTGAAGAATAGTGTATTTAGTTTCAAATTCAAAACACATTTCCAAAAGGAAATAAACAATCTTTCAGGTTTTCACAAGGTCTGGAAACAAGGTCCTAGCTGCAGCAATAAAACATCTTGATTTCTTAGCAAGAGTGATCTGAACCATGAGCAATCTTATACTTAATAAACTTTAAAATGGCTTATGTAGTTTCCATACATTGTGAGAGTTCAATGGAACCATTGCATTTGGGTGCCGATGTCATTAGGCACTGATGCTCTAGGAGCACTGCTAGCTTTTCCTTCCCCGTTATGAACTTAGCACAACTGAGACTGGAATATTGTGCTCTCCATCTGCCAAGTGTTAGAGGATGAGCCAAGCTCATGACAGGCTCAAAGAATCAATCAAGGACAAATTGGTTCATTCACAACTTCCTCTTTTATTTTCTGAGTGTTTCGTCTTAGTGTTGTTAATTGAGCATAGACTACAAGAGAGATTTAAAAAAAGAATGGAGTCATGATGAAGTTATTCTAATTATACTAAGGTCTCTTTGTCTGCTTGAACAGAGGGTTCAGAGGACTCATTGTTCTAAAAAGAGCCTTTGCAAATAGGAGCTGTAAAGAGTCCTTTAACTTAAAGTGAAAAGGAGCATCGTAAAAAATGCGGGACTTTTTCTGTATTGTGGTGGTGCTAGACACATGATTAAAACGTGTGCTAAACAGCTTTCAAGAAAAGATAGCGGAGTTTAATTATGTGCCTAATTTAAGTCATTGGAATGATGGTTTCCTTATATTAGATAATAAATCATACTGATAATCATTTGTTTCTACTACTGGTTGCTATAAAGCCAGTAGAAGAGGTTATGAATTGGTTGTTGGTTAGTGGCACCTGTGGAATGTTTATTGATCAGGACTGGGCCACAAGAAATCATATTCCTAAGTGAGTGATATTCCTCAGAAAGTGAAGAAAACTTCTGTGATAATGTGTACTGTTGATTGATTATTAACTTCTAATCCCATTCAAGAGACTTCTTTCCCATTGCAGTCTCATTTGAGGATCCTACAAAAGTGTTATCTTTTGACATTATTGCAACTCTTAATTACGCTTTCATTTTTGGAGTTCTGAAGTTATAGAGGCATATCTGTATGTGGATTAGTCAACTCCAACAATTTGTTTACCATAACTGTGATGAGATCAAGAATTTAACATCGAATTTAATAGTGGCTAAATTAGCATTAGTGCTAATACAGTCCCAGATTTGTTCTTACTTTTTTGCTAAACCTAGCATTTCCTCTCTGCCCTCTCATGGAGAATTTGATTGCGCTTTACCAACTAAACCTGGTAGTATCATTCCATTGGATGTATTTATTCTTTGACAGAGGAAAATAATTAGATATTAACAGCTGTTTACAGACTAAATGGTTTCATTATTCCATCTTTATCACCTGCTAAGCCATCCTTATTTTTTGTACTCAAGAAAGACCATGATCTTTGGCCTTGCATGGATTATAGAGGTTAATACTAGATTTCAATCAAGGACTTATAAAGGATATTATGGAGCCCATTCATGGTGCATAACACTTTACAAAGCGTGAATTACAAGTTGCTTATCATCTGCTTTGCATAAAACATTTACAGAGTGGGGAGCTGTTTTTTTGCACATCATTTGGGCAGTTTGAATATTGTGCAATAGAAAATGAGTTGTGCAATGCTTCAAATTATTTTTCCTTGCTTCATGGATTTAATGCTTTCATATATATTGAATCAAGTTGTACTGCTTTATTTATGCTAGTGTTTTCAAAGACACTTGTGAAACATTAAGAGTGTTAAACCCAGACCGAATTGCGCATTCGTGGTGCAGGGATAGTGCGGGGATAGTGCATCAGCTGCACAAAGCAGTAAAAGAGTGTGGGCCTCTTGCTGCTGCCTGCTGACCCCAAGGTCTTCCCATCGCTGTCTGATCTATCCAGGAGAATCCTACCTACACTGAAACATAGGAAGGTGGGCTTCTTTGAGTTCCGTTCTTACTGAGGTGGGGGCCAAAATAACGCATGAGTCATCACTAGATTACGCGCCAGTGTGGGATTCAGCAGTCATTCCAGGAAGTGGCATCGTTTAAGAGCTGCGTATATCTGGGAAGCTGCTGTTGGCTTCAAGTTCCCAGTGGGGGTGTTTACTCCCTAAATCCAGCTCACCCTAAAGGATTCCTGACTCGTATTCCTGGAGCTCAGCCCTCATTTCCTGCATTGCTGGAGCTCTGACCTCATATCCTGCCTTGCATTCCTTGAGAGCTATCTTTGCTCTAACCTCGCAATTCCTGGATCAATTTTCCTCACCTACGGTTCCCGGAAAGAAGAAAAAAAAACATCAACAGGTCAGTGCACTGAGCCTGATGCTCCCATTCCAACTCTAAATTAATCAACCTAATTACGATACTGATGAATCTTGCAAAAGAAGAACCCAAGGAATATTACTAGGTTGTGGCATAGCGCCATTACATGACTTTAGATTTTACTCCGTGCTATCCCTGGATATCAACCTCATGGGAATGCAGAAGTACCTCTTGTTATGCTTGTAGCGGATTCTACTCAACTGGGGAAAGTCAATGCATTGGCTCAAATATAGTGGATGAATGATTGCTAGGGGGACCAGAACAACACCTTGTTTCTTACTTTCAGTATTCCTGTTGTATGGTATCTAAAGTCTATTCCATATCTCTTTACAGAGAGGTCTTGTCGCAGGGACATCGGATTCCTTGACTGACCTTCCCCTCTTCCTGTACATATCCTAAACCCTTGTTCTCTTTGGGCCCACCCCTTCAATGTCTGTGGATACTGGAGCCAGGGGGGGTTCTCAGAGGGTATTGGGGGTACTATCTTCACTCCTGCAGAGTTGGTCCCAGGTGAGTGATGTCTTGACAAAGAGCATGTGACTCTAGTGTTGTCAAGACTCCAGCAACATCATTTGATTTGTAAGCCTGAAAATTTGAGAACGAGAAGGTTGAGTATCCTGGATTTAGACTAAATGCTTCTGTACTTTCTGTGCGCCCCCAGAAGATTTCAGTTATTTTGTATTAGCCTGATCCTACTAATGTTAAGGAAACTCAGTTTTTATTAATTTAGCAAAAATGTATGCAGACATAAGCAGTGGCATCACTCCTGTTTTGAAAAAATAGACGATGAAAACATGTTTTTGTTGGGAAGATTAAGCTGATAGAAACTTCAGTGTGCTCAAAAAGATGTTTGCTCAAGCACCAATCTTATGTCACCCTGACACTTCAAAGAAGTTTAGTCTTGAAACAGATGCATCAGTAAAATCAGTTATGGCAGTTAAAATTTGTATTATGATTTGTCAGAATCTGAGTAGACCTATTCATTATGTAAAAGAAAATATGTTGTGCTGAAGATGGCTTGTACTGGAGGAAGACATATTTTAATTGGCCCAAAATCCTTTTTTACATTCAAACAGATAATCAAGTTTACTACATTTGAGAAATCTGCAATGCAAGAAGAATTTTAAAGTTTAAAGAAGAAGCCCAGTTTGAGATCTTTTGATCGGTGCTGCCTTGGCATACAATTATATTGTAGGTCTTCTGTCTTCTGAATGACACAGTGTGGTAATTGTTACAGTAGACACTTTTTCAAAGAATGCCTATTTTTACATTTTGCCAACTTATCAACAGTTGAAGAACAGGCCATTATTTTTGACATTATATCTTTTGTCTTCATGCATTGCTTCATACTATCATGTCTGATAGAGGCACTCTGTATCTTTCATCTTTTTGGAAAACCTTGTGTTAGGGATTGGGAACATATCAATCACCCGCAGTTGAATGGGTAAACAAAGAGATCTAATCAACGTCTTCAGCAATATTTTTGGTGCTTTATGAAGCCACTCGTGATAATTAGGTCTCCTATTTATCAATTTGCACAATTTCTAATAGTAATACCCCTCACAGTGATAGTAAGGTGTCATCTTTTTTATGTATGCTAGGATTTCATTCAAGCATTTTTCCATCTTCTCATTGTATTGATCCTTTGGTTTCAGCCTCTGCTGATTATTTGAATCAAGAACATAGGCAGCTTGCATCTGAAAACCTACAGTGTTCTAAGTCAAGATGACGGATTATGCTCTTGAACCAAGTTCAAATTGTGCCTCGTTTTGTTCCTGGAAAGGAAGTGTGGTTGCCTACCCATTTTCTTATTGTCTATATCTTGCTACTTAAAATTAAACTACAATGTTTCGGTCTTTCAATTAAGGTTACTGCATATTGCAGATGCATTCTGTTTTCCATTCACCTCCATTGAAGCAATATGTTCCTGATCCTACCATCAGCTTATGTCTAAACCCCCCACCAGTTATGATACAAGAACGTGAGGTCCAAGATACCTGTGATTCTTAAATGCTTCAGCATCATCTTCAATTCCTGATTCCCTGGAAATATTAATCTTCTAGTGAGCATTTTTAGTTTGCTACTTCCTTTATTGGCTCTAATAAGCCCAGAGCGTTAGGCGGCGGCATGCTATAATATCCCTGCTGAGACCTAAGGAGAGAGTCTACTGGGGACCCTGCATGGGGAAAAAAGGAAGAACCAGCGCAATATATTTTCAAATAGAGATTAAAACAAACAGGGGATAACCTTATTTCCCAAACCTGGGGTAAGTAAACAATATTAAAGCTACAATGGTTCGAGAAAAACACTGAAAATAAATGGTAATTTATAAATCAACAAAACATGCAAAGTAGTTACATGAGGACATCAAAAAAAAAAAAATACATGGAGGTACCCAACACAGAAATTATTACAAAAATGTATTCTTTACTACAATAACAAGATGTAAGAAAGACAATTACAAGAATATGGTGCTCACATAATAACACATAAAACATCATTCATAACATAACACAGTGTAAGACAAAAACAATGGCAAAAAAGGAAAACACAGATTTTAGAGAAATATCTGTTCAACAAATCACAAGAACAGAAGATAGCATTCACTGCTTCCTTATAACTATAAGCCAAGGGTAAGCGTCAACAGCGTTTTGAACAATATTATTTTAAGGGTCATCATCACGACAAATACATAGCTTTGGGAGCATCCAAATGAACAGAATTTGTATGTGTAATAATAAAATGGGTGGTGAAAGGACAAATCTCAAAACTTAGCGACAATTGTACAAATTCTAGACCTCTCAAGACAAAATAGGTCCCCAGATAAAACAGAATGTATAAATCATACATAAAGCGCAAAAACAAATTTACTACTCAAGCAGGATCGACAATGCCAAATGCAGAGCCAAAAGCTCAACAAACTTCTATTGGCATTCCACAAACCAGAAATCAGTAAAATTTCTACCCCACCTTCAGCAGACTTTTTTAATAAGATAACAACTTATTAATTAACCAAGAGGACACGCGTGATTAATATCTAATAATTAAGAAAACTGTAAATGAATAAAAAAAAACATCACAACAGAAAATCAATCTTCATCTATTCCATTCTTTCAAGGAAATACAACCTCAGAATATGAGGAACTGGTTAAGGCCAGTAATGCATCCAGCTGCACATCAGACACCTGCCCTACACTAATTAAAAAAAAGATTATCTTATTATTGTCTGCAGCACCAGTCACAGATATTATTAACAACTCCTTAAACACAGACCTTTTCATAGATGAATTGGAAAAAGCATCTTACACCCAACCTGGACCCACAAGACCTTAACAACTGTAGACCAATCTTCAATGGACCTTTTCTTAATTAACTTATGAAGAGAGCAGCATTTCTATGATTTTGCAGTTCATAGACAAAAACCAGCTACTCTCATACTGACAAACATATTCTGACTCAGGCGGAGGCACTGAATCAGTCCTAATTGGCAATTGCGACAACCTAAAAATACAGACTACAAAATTGGTGTATTTCTACTCCTAGACCTTTCAGCAGCTTTTCACACATACTATGATACTTACGTCTATGACTGAAAGAAATCAGTATCAATGGCATCCTTTCTACTTGTATTTAATATTACCTAACCAGGTCCTACCTAATTCAGAAACCCACATTTTCATCATATCCTTATAACATAAAAACGGGAGTTATGCAAGGGTCTATCATGTCCTCTAAATTTTCAACCTCTACATGAAACTACTACCAGACCTTATCAACAGTTTTGAACTCACCTGCTACAGCAAAACAGCTAAGCAGATCACATGCAGATAAGTTTCAAATTGTAAAACCCTATGGACACAGGCAACTAAAAAATCAATGGCTGCCTCAATGCCCAAAATCAAGGGATGACATGGAATCACCTCAACTTAAATGCTGAAAAAACTAAACTACTCATCTGTGGTGAATGGAAAAGTTAGCCTCCTCTGTCTGTCTGGCTGGAGGAGCTGGAACCACTCCTCAAAAAATGGGTAAAATCTATGAGATTTTAAAATTGTCTTTGACTCTGAGATTTCCATGAATTTACAAGTGGGCAAGCTGTCTAAATCAACTTTCTGAATGATGTAAATACCTTGACATAGTTTTCCACATCTTAGATGTCTAGAAAAGCTATAAACAACCTCACCATTCATTTGAACCACGAAAATGCTACAGAGAATTTAGAATTCAGCACCAAGGCTACTTTTAAATTGAAAGATCCAAACTTTCATCTCTCCTGTCCTGGAGGCTCTCCACTGGTTCTCAATCTCAAGAAGATCCTTTTTCAAGCTAATATGCATCCCTCACAGAGCAATAAATGACAAAAGACAAAAAATGATTCAATCCAAAATAGCCAAATACTTACAACTGTGGAGCTTGCAACCGAGGATTTTGCATTACAGTCTGGCACTGCATTTAACAATTTCATTTTAGATCAAAAATAAATATCGGCGGCGCTACTTTTTTTATTCAAGCTGCCATATTATTGAATTGTATGTCAGGACCAGGGGCGAGGATTATGCTTATAATCTTTCACTTAACTGATTAGTTTTGAACAGAAGCCATTTACATTAGCTTTGTACGGAAGAACTAATGTTCCCAAAATACCTTGGGGCATGAGCACCACACCAAATCATAATAAGGCAGTCCTAATAAAGTCCATTCTCAATTTCCCGGCTGACACGTTCCTTCGCTGCTCAGCAGCCAAAGATAAGTGCTTCTCTATTCTCTTTGGGATTATTGGCTTGTAACGTGCTGCGCTTCTCATGATTTGTGAGTTGCTGGAGCTGACCATTTTTGCAGGATATCCCCAAACCTTTTGCCTTTCTCCTGTGTTTTTTTTACTTTTTTTGGCTGGTTTTAGAACTCTGGGCACTTTACCACTAATGATCAGTGCTAAAGTGCAAGTGCTCCCCTTGTAAATTGTGATTATGATTGGTTATCCCTGATTGGCATATTTGATTTACTGGTAAGTCCATAGTAAAGTGCACTGTGTGTGCCCAGAGCCTGTAAATCAAATGCTACCAGTGGGCCTGCAGCACTGATTGCACCACCCAAATGGGTAGCCCTGTAACCATGTCTCAGGCCTGCCACTGCAGTGTCTGTATGTGTAGTTTTAATCTGCCATGTCGACCTGGCAAGTGCAGCCCATGACAGGCCCAAACCTTCCCTTTTACTACATGTGAGGCCCCCTATAGGTAGGCCCAAGGTAGCCCCATGGGCAGGGGAACAGTGTATTTAAAAAGTAGGACATGTACTAGTGTGTTTTGCATGCCCTGATAGTGAAATACTATTAATATCGTTTTCCACTATTGTAAGGGCTATCTCTCCCATATGTTATCATTGGAGCTGCCTTGTAACCTCTTAGTAAAACGTCCAATTGGGAAGAGATTCGGAGTTTGGGGTCCCTGAACTCACAATTTAAAAACAGATCTTTTAGTGAAGTTGGTTTTTAGATTGCATGTTTGAAAATGCCACTTTTAGAAAGTAGACATTTTCTTGTTTTACCATTCTGTGTGTCTGCCTGCCTGTGGAATTCACATCTGGTTTAGACTGACAGTTGGGCTGTTTGTGCATTCACTCTAGACAGTCACACAAAGGGAACAGATGTGTGTCCTGCATATTCTCATGGCCCATCACCATGCTGATGGGTATTCCTGAGCTAGAGTGGTGGGAGAAGTTGTCATTGATACCTGAATAGGGCTGTGCCTCTCCTCAAACAATGCTTTCTCCACCCCCCTGTAGTGTGTATGGAGCCAGATCAGGGAGAGCCACGTACACTACAAAGACTTTCCTCTGAAGTTTACCTTCTTCAAATGCAGAAACTGGTATAAGTATTGGAGCTGTCTTACCATAATTTCAGAACACTACTGGACTAAGAGAACAATCTGCCAGAAAGAAGAGCTGGATGCTGTGGGAAGGGAACTGCCACTCTGCTTGCTGCTTCCGTCCTGGGAGTAAAAGGACTGGAGTTTGCTTTCTACATCCTGCTTGCCAAGGTTCTGCAAGGGCTTTTGTGTACTTGCCTCTTGTTAAGAAGTCTTAGGGCCATCAAAGACGTTATCTGCAGTCCCTGAACTCCACTGCTGGGAGTTCTGACCTGCCAAGTCGTGGCAATTCCAAGTCTGGGCCCTTGGAGGCGGTTTTGCTGCAAAGAAGCCCAAAAATACACACAATGACCTTCAGCACCTGTTTTTCCTGCTGCAGCAACGCCATGTGGTTGAAAAACCAACGCATCGCTGTGGTGTGGCCGAAGAATCAACATAGCATCTGCCATGAGGTTGAAAGATCACAGCAGCCCAATTCCTGAGCAATGTGTCTCTGAAGTCTGAGGCACCTGCTCCGACTCTGACGCAGACCCTGCTGTGCGGCTGAAGAAATCGATGCATCACCGCCACATGGCTGTAAAATCGATTAAGCACCTGTTTTGCCACAGCCACTTTGACCCAGCGTGTTTGCATTTATGACGTATCGATGTTGCCCAGCAGTAAGGAGCCGGGGTCGCATATCCAGAAACTGACGCATCACCTCCCCTCACAGTAAGGAACCAACGCATCACCTTCCCTGACAGTAAGGAACCAATGCATCACGTCCCCTGGCAGAAAAGGACCGACGCATCACCTCCCATGGGAGTAGGGAACCGCCAAACACTTTCCTTTTCCGGCGCCTCACCTCCCCGGTGTCTGTTTTTGTCTTTGATTTTGACACATCCTAGGTACTTTGTGATAAAAGTGATGCATCCATAGTTTCCTATGGACTGAACTATTTTGAACCTTTTAAAAGTGATATCTTTACTTGTGTATGTTGAATTTTTATAGTTTTTGTCTTGTTTTATTCAGATAAAAAATGGTTACTTTTCTAAACTGGTGTGGTGTCATTTTGTAGTGTTTGCACTGGGCTACTGTGTGTTTATGTGCAAATGCTTTACACATTGCCTCTGAGATAAGCCTTACAGCTTGTGCCAAGTTACCAAGGGAATGAGCAGGGGTTATCTTGGGTGTGTAACTCCCTCCCCCTGACAAGTGTTTTTATTGGCTTGTGTAGTATTTTATGATGTTTAACCACCTTGCCTTTGCGGATTCCTTTTTTCCCATTGTTGACCATCGGAACGTTCTGCGCTCTTACGGGGTGGTGTGGTTTGGGGAAGCAAGGGGCTGCTGACACGGTGTGGTCCCCCAACCACTAGGTGGTGCTACAGTGCAAACCTAGAGCGGTCCCTAAGGCTCAGCAGGGCACATCTCTCATTCTTCCCTGAGGTTCAGAGACACATGCCGTGGTGGTAGATGGAGCTTCCCCAGCAGTCTGGACCCTGACGCCCCAGCTGGGTCCTTATTAGCAATTTTCCAACCACATTGGCTCTGTTTGATGCCTCACTCGAGGTTGTACACCTGTTTATTTTCCCACTCACCTTGAGTCGTCTGTATCAATGAGTGCTGGCTCATGCTGGCCGAATGAGATGCCTTGCAGGCGGGATAAATTGAGAGCCAGAACGCCCTGTGGGATCAGTATTTATATCATATTATTATTGTAAAGTACCTCAGTAGCCTGAACAGTCATTCTAAGGGACAAAGTCCCAGGCTGGTCAATTGCATACTTATTGGGTGTTGTGTCCCAAGGACTTAGACCCCACGAATGGAGCCTTCTGGTCTCCCCCAATTTCACTGGAACCCCAGTACCACATAGACAGCCCGCCTGTCAGATTTTTAATCTCCACTTGACCCCATGCAGTCTTCAGAGAACACATACGTCGTGTAGGAAGCCCTGACTTTCCTTCCCTGGGATGATGATTTTCATGAGGCGGTCGATGCTTCCATACACAGGGCAGTTGCAGAAGCCAGAGCACCGGTTGAGCAATGGGTGTATTGGCAGATTGCTGAGGAATCCACAAGGAACCCTCAACTACAAGCTACACCCGATCATGAGACCCCTTGCCCCAAAAGGAAGTCTTCTGGGGTGGATCAGGATGCCTTTGGGTGCCTTAAACTGTCCTTACTTGCCCAGACACAGCCCCCTGTGGGAACATTTGCCCCGGCAGAGCCACTTTTGGATCCCTTTGCTACTTCTCCCGATATGGGGGGTGGAGACAATTCCTAAGGGGACTCTGACGATCTGCCTGACCTATCAAGACCATGGCTCCCCCCACCTCACCTGACAATTTGGAATGGGCAGATTGGACCCCAGTGGCAAAGGTGGTGAAATATGTGGCAGGCAGCTTGCGTAAACCACTAGAAAGGTAAGGAAGCAGCTGCCTACGGGCGGAATGCTCTCAGTTCACTCTGGAATGCAAAGTTGTCCTTTCCCTGAAATAGACACCAACATGGCCACCTTCCTAGCTAAATTCATCAGGGACCCCAAGAAGGGGATTGATAGGTCATGGCGTTCATGTCAGGACAAGCTCCTGGATGCAGTGTGACCCATGACAAAAATTCTGGACATTGCGGAGGAGGTCATGGCTTCGGGCTCACTGGCATCACCAAAGGTCCTCTCAGGTTGTGCTCAGAGGGTTATCATTTTCATGCGGATTGCTAACTGCACCCTCTCCACTGAGCATCACCCCTTCCTCCTTATCAAAGTGGATCCCAAGTTGGGGAATCTGGCTTTTTTGGAATCCTGGACGGTGGCTTAGGGGATCTTTTTGGCAACCCCTTCCTTAAGGAGCTGGGGAAGTTCGTGGCCACCTTTTGATCCCTAGATAAGGCCCAGATCTCCATAAATCAGATCTTCTACCCCTGTGTTTTCCACGGGGTCAGTCAAGGCAGGGGCCGTACGGTCATTCCTTCTCTTCTACCATTCCTCCCAGGAAGATGTCTCCAGGTGCGGGCAGTACCAGGTCAATGCCTGCGTTGCAAATTTCTACCCTACCAGGGGTCAAAGCTTCTGAGGCAAAGGCAGTGCTAGTGGACACACTTCCAACTCCAATAACAACAGTGGGTGTTCCCCCTTCTTCCCACCCAAAACTTAGGGGCGACTAGCTAACTTTTTCCACACATAGGTGTCTTTCATTACAGATGCTTGGGTACTCCAGACCGCCCGCAACTTTCAAATCGAAGTATGCGGGTCGCTCCGCCGCTGGGCTTGGCCCAGACCACTAACCTTTTCCTCCACAGAGTGCGATCTCATAAACAAGGAGGTTATTGCCCTCCTCGACAAAGGGGCCATATGCCAGACCTCCTCAAATCACAAGGGTTTAATCATCAGCCTTTTCCTGGTCGACGAACGGGACGGGGGTAAATGGCCTGAAATAGATCACAGCAAGTTCAACAAATGACTGGTGTACCGCCATTTCAAGATGGGGGAGATCCATCTCTATGTGATATACATCAGCCATTCAATTGAATGGTGTGTCTAGGCCTGAAAGAGGCTTACCTGACCGTCTCAGTCTTTCTACCTCATCTCTGTTTCCTTCAGTCCTGAGGTGGGAGAGTTAACTACTCTCCTCTTTGGGATCTCATCAGCACCCTGGTGCTTCACAAATGTCCTCAACATAGTAGTAGAGCACCTGCGAAAGCAGGGGATAAAGATTATCATGTACCTGGATGACATGTTCATTATGAATGCATGCTCTAAGAGACTGTTGCTGCAACTGCAGACAACGGTGGACCTGTTGAACAGCCTAGGTTTTGTGATTAATGAAAGCAAGTTACTCCTAATTACCTCTCGTTCCATGGAGTTTCCCGGGTTTGTGGTAGATTCCTCGTACGCTACTCTGAGTCTGTGGTCCCGAAAGGTGGCAAAGCTTCGGCACAAACTGAGGCAGGTGTTACAAGTGTATTCTCTCATGCTTGCCTTGACCAGTGTTCCCCAAGATAATATGATATTGGAACATTGTTTAATGCTGACCAGTATTCCCAAGGATATATGGCACTGAAGTATCATTGTTAAATGGTTACAAATCTTAAGTTAGGCCTTGGTCTTAATTGACTCATATTTATGTTATCAGCCTTTATTGTAATGTTTTCAGCAGAAGGAATGATGGTCAAATAAAGAAAACAGCATGATAGACCTTCAGAACAGACAGTTAAGCACCAACTGTCAAAACGTGTTTAGCAACGTGTATTTTAATGATTGAGGCAGTCACTAACTTCTACACAAACGTGTGCTTCTTGAATATTCTTGAATATTCAAAAGGTGTAATATTAATACTGGACAGAGAAGCAAAGAAGACTCATTGCATCTGCTCCAGGCTATTCAGTTGAAGGATTCAGGTATCAAGGAAGTAGCATGTTATGGGTTATGCATATTAAAAACTGTTTAGATATTATTTTTGGAATTTTGATGGTCATGTTATTTATTTCAGATTACTCACCAGATAACTAGATTGTAGAACAATCAGTAAACCTTCACTCAGCTTAAACCATTATTAGGTAAGACTTATGGATATCTTAAGACACGGATAATAATTTTAGAGAATCATTAGAGGATTTACACATTCTTTATTCTCTATACTCTGTACCTTAGGAGCCTTGTGGAAGGTTCAAGATACTGCTGAATACCCTGTCGCAATCTTGTTCCCCTTTGTCCGGTGCACTAACTAGCCTAGTCAAATTCCTGCCCACTAGTGAAGACTTCTGGAATCTTCATTTTTCTCTTGTCTCTTTTTCGTCCCAACCCCTTTCCCCCTGGGGACTTTCAGAGTGACGCTAAGTCAACTATCCTTGTTGTCACGCTGCTAGTTTCTAGAGGGGCTGGGGAAATTGTCATCATCAGAGACACATCGGAGTCATCAAGGTGAAACAACCTGGAGCACAGGTGAATGCCTCACAACAGCAGGCTCTTTCCAGGCAGTACATCTCCCTCTGGCAACTAGATGGTTGCTGTCCTCCTCCATTCAGGCAATCTTCTCAGGACCTCTCCACTATCGAGCTCTTCAACGTCTCAAGTTCTATCACCTGCAGAAAGGACTCTCGTACTGCCAGCTGGTGCCTGTGTCGGACAAAGCCAGGGCAGACATTCACTGGCAGCTCTCCCACATGGAGGCCTGGAATGGGACAGCGAACCTAGGATCGAAGCCAGATTTAGTAATTGAATCCGACACCAGCAGATGGGCTGGGGCACCTGTTGAGAACTCTCCACAGGAGGAAGCTGGTCACATGAACAACAATTGCACATCAACTGTCTGGAGCTCCCAGCGGGATCCTTTGTGGGTTGATGTTGGACCAAAGACAGAATCCAGTCTTGTATCCTCTGAAAGATGGACAATTTGTCAGCGGTGTGATATATCAATTATTTGGGGGGAACTAGCTCAAAAACCAATTTGGACCTGGCGACGGAATTCTGGCAATACTGCCTGGACCATCACATCTCAACCATGGCTGAATACCTTCCCGGTCAAGCAAATCAGGAGGCGTATTTATTATTTACTAACTATCCTAATTTGGTAACCTTCCCCCCCTTCCTCTCACTTGGACAGATCATTAGCTTATTCATTTTAGTTTGGCCTCTCCCTCGCGCACTGTTTTTCCAGTGAAAGCCAGGGCATCTGGCTGGAAGTGGTGGAAAATCCCCTGTGCTTCTATGGCCCCTGCTCTTGCCCTTGGTCCGAGGCTGTCAGGAGGGGATTTAGACTCTGACGTCGCTAAGTTGAATGGCTGGCTTTCCTCTGCCCTTGACGCCGTTGCCCCTCTGCGACCGATTAATTCTTCTAGATCCAAACCCTTGACCCCTTGGTTCTCTTCTGCATTGCGCGCTGAGAAGAGCCTTTGCAAAAAACTTGAGATCCTGGAGAATCTCCTATGATCCTAAGGAAAAAGCTATTTACAGAGCTGCCATTAAGAATTTCCACAAATTAAAACGGTCCGCTATGAAATAATTTTTCATTGAAAAAATCCGCTCCGCCAACAATTCTTCCAAAACACTTTTTAATATAGTGAAAGAATTTTCTAAGCCAGCCGTACTTTCCAGTTCGACTGACCCCAGCCAAGTACTGTGTGATGGTATCTCTAATTTCTTTCATGATAACATTTTAGATATCTTCTCGCAGTTTAAGCATGCTGGGGATTCCCCGGCTTCTGTCTTAAGGGCAACTAAGAAGGAGGCTTCGTGATTCTTCAAAGCGGTCCCCGCTGAGACTTTTGCTCAACTTATGCTGACGTGTAAATCGGGCTCCCCTCTTGATCCCTGTCCGGCCCAAGTGCTCAACACTCTGGCTCCTTTTGTCTTGCCCCCACTGAACCAGATTTGGAACACCTCCTTACAAATGGGATATTACCCCGTATCCTGGAAACAGGCCTTGCTTATCCCCATCATCAAAAAACCTGAGGCCGATCCTTCGGTTTTCAGCAATTATAGCCCCATCTCCCTCCTGCCTAAACCAGCCAAAATCCTGGAGAAAGTTGTGCAGCAACAGCTCTCGAACTATATTGAGTCTCACCAACTTCTCCACGACTCGCAATCTGGATTCAGAGCCGGCTATAGTACTGAAACTGCACTTCTGGAAATCTTAGAGACCATTCGCGAATCCGTGGACACAGGCGCGGCAGCAATGTTAGTGCTGCTCGACCTGTCCACGGCATTCGACACGGTCTCCCACGATATACTGATTGGGAGACTGTATGATATCGGAATTCGGGGCATCCCGCTGCCTGGATAAGATCTTTTCTAAGTGACCAGACCCAACAGGTTTTCCTCCAACCTTTTGTCTCGGAGAAGAAACCGCTTAATTGTGGAGTACCACAGGGCTCTGCCTTGAGCCCACTGTTTTTTAATGTCTATGTTTCACCTTTGCAGCAGTTGCGGAATCATGTGGGGTAAGGGTGATCTCCTACGCTGATGACACGCAACTTGTGTTCTCATTTCGAGATGTCTCTGATGCCAGTTTACTAAACATCCGCCGTTGTCTCTGTGACATTGCAGCGTGGCTGTCACGTAACACCCTCAAGCTCAACTCAGATAAAACTGAGGTGCTGTTTTTTAATCATAATCCCCCCTGTGTCCATACTTTGGTGGCTTCCTGTTTTGAATCTCCCGCCAGATCCGGTGGCCTCGGCCAGGAATTTGGGATTCATATTTGATAATGAACTATCCTGCAAAACTCAAATAAATAAGGTCACTTCGGTGTGTTTTTGCAAACTCCGTATGATCAGGAAAATTCTCCCATTTCTTCCCGTGGATGCCAGACGTACTGTCATCCACGCCCTCATTACTGCTCATCTGGATTACGCTAATAGCCTGTATGCCGGAGCCCCTGCCTATCAGATTAAACAGCTACAGATTGTGCAAATTGCGGCTGCCAGACTGATTTATAACATCCCTTATCGCCATTCAATCTCACAGCACCTATAATGTCTACACTGGTTGCCCGTGGCCAGCCGCATTTGCTTTAAATCTTTAGTACTGGCACACAGAGCTATGCAGGGTCAGGGACCGGCTTACCTTAGAGCGAGACTCAAACATGCTCAGACTTCACGATCCATTAGATCCAACCATCTTCGTCTTATACGGACTCCCTGGTTCCGCCGCTCAAGAATAGGGGGATGAGCGTTTGCGGTCATCACAGCCCAAGCCTGGAATAACCTGCCACTATCTCTCCGTTTGATAGAATCGGAATGCATTTTTCGACGCAATTTAAAATCCTTTTAGTCGCTGAGTGTCTTTTGTGATTCTGTGCTGCTCGCAGCGCCGGGACACCCCCGTTGGGGGTAGCTGTTCGCTTTATAAAATTCTAAAAAAAAAAATTAGCACTCTCACCATCTTTGAGCCTCGAGCCTATGGAAACTGGACTCCGGAGTCTTCTCCTCGATTGCAGACAGGTAGGGTTCTTTCTCAGTATGCCTGTTCCCCTCAGCTTTCGGTTACAAGTTGAACCGGTTCTTCAATTGGAGACCAGATCTGCAAGCGGTACCAACCGAATACGTTTCTTCAGGATTGGACACGAGGGTTTCAGCTCAGGTCTGGAGGTAGCAGGCATAAGTGGTCTTGGTGACACCAGTTTGGAGTTTGCAAGTTTGGTTCCCAGTTCTTTTGGAACTTTCTTGAGATTCTCCAATCCTTCTCCACGATTTTCAATCTCTCGCCTACTCAATTTGATCCTCCTGCCACATTGCCTAATAACAGAAGGCTCTCTCCGTCTCATGGCGAGGCGGATTACAGGCAACGTTGGAAAATTCCAGGGCTTTTGAGCCAGGCTGAAACCCTCTTGTCTAAGGCCTGGGCATACAGCATGACCAAACTGTTTAAATCGACTTTCACAAGATGGATGGGTTGGTGGGTACGACAGGGTTTGGATCCCGTGAAAGCAGAAATAGGTCAGATTCTGAACTTCTTGTCAGAATTGTCCTCTCACGGTTGTCCTCTCGCTCCATCAATGCTTTTTACTCCACTATTTCTGTGGGGCATGTCCCAGTTGAGTATGCCGACAGAATATCGAGTTGGAAATGACGACTTAAACGAATATCAAAATACCGAAATATCAACAGCAAGAATATCGTAGTCAAGAATATAAACTTTAAGGTAAGAAATACAGTTTTTAAAAATATCTAAGTCATTAATATCATTTGAAAAAATATAGTTGTTTAAAATATCGATTTTTTAATTAGTGTTATGTATTTTAGTATGTATTTTAAATGTATGTGATCTATTTTTTTGAATAAGTATTGTTTTTGTTTAGATTTTGTAGTGTTAGTTGTGGGAAGTAATTTATTATTAATTAATGATTAATTGTTAATTAATATTATTTAATTAATTGGTAATTAATTATGGTAATTGTGTTATTTTTTTTAGGACCGGGTTGTGGGCTTTAAAGGGGTAAAGGGTGGGAAGTATATCAATTATCATAAATGAATGATTTTTAAAAATGTATTAATATTTATTTAATTTAGATTTTATAGTGCTAATTGTAGGTAGTAATTTATTATTAAGTAATAATTAATTGATAATTAATTACGTTAATTGTGTCATTTGTTCTGCAGAGGGTTGTGAGGTTTACTAATAATTATTTGTTAATTAATGCTAATTAATTAATTCAAATTTAAATATGGCAATCGTGTAATTAGTTTTAGATGTGAGTTGGGGGTTTATTGTGGTAAAGGGTGGAAAGTAATTTATTTGTAATTAATTATAAAGCAGTTGTTAATTGATCTTAATTTATTGTTTTAAAATTCATTTTGGAAACAGTGCAATGATTTTTAGGTGTTGGTTGTGGGGTTTATAGGGATAGAGGATGAAAAGTAATTTATGTTTAGTTAATTAATAATTAGTTGATTATTCATATTAATTTATCAATTGACAATTAATTAGGGTAATTATTTATTTTTGTGTGTGTGTGTTTTGGTTTTATAGGGGCGATGTTTGGGAAGTAAATTAATATGTATCTGTTTTAATTTGATTTTTGGATAATAATATTTCTTTAATTGATAGTGAATTATGTTAATTATGGAGGTACATTTTTTAAAAAGGTTGCTGTGTGTTGTGAATTGTGCAGTGTTATAGGGTAGAAAATAAAAAAGATTACATTTATGTAATAATTAATGTTTTTGTTTAGAAATAATTTCTAATTAAAAATAGTTATTTGTTTGTAAATTATTTTTAAATTTATTTAATATAATATATCTAGGTATTTGTCATATCTATTTAACATTATATCATGTTTATATTTTTTAAATTTTTAAAATATTTGTATATATTTTGTCATTTTATTATTATTTTGTGTTGGTGATATCTTGTTCATTTTTAATTTTGAACTGTCTGGAGTGGGTATATATATTTTTGCCCCTCCGCTATCCAACACTTTTCCTATTGTTACAGTAACTGGAGTGGGAATAGTAATTTTTACCCCTCCGCTATCCTACACTTTCCCTACTGTTGCACTCACTGGAGTTGGAAAAGTCATTTTTACCCCTCTGCCATCGGACACTTTCCCTGCTGTTGCACTAACTGGAGTGGGCATAGTAATTTTTAGCCCTCTGCTATCCAACACTTTACTTTGGTGCCGATTCCGATCCGGGTCGGAAAGCACTCCGACGAGTTGAACCCAGAGTGTTTTCCGACTGAGCTGGACCCCTACAGTCCAATCGAGCGAGTACGATGCGCACGTATGCTGTTGGTCTTGGTTCGGTCGGACTCCCATAGAAGTCAATGGGAGCCAGTTGTACGATGTGTACATGCGCTCCCATTGACTGAATGGGTACGTCTCGAACAAGTGCGCCCCCTACAGTGGGTACGCGTCGGGGGCCATCTGCGCCGTACATGCCTGTGTGGGGGAGACCCATAGGTCTCTCCCTGTGTGTGAGTCGTACGGCTGCGGGTGTCGGGGGGTCCGACACAGACCCCCGAAGTCCGACTCCAGGAGCTTTTGCGAGCCGGACGCTCCGACTCGGTCTAGGTGTCCGATTCGAGCATCATACTCGTATGGTCGAGAATTGTCTCCATTGCACTCGTCAGTTTGCCTGCGACCGAGTCGGACGGATCGGGTCGGAGCCGGGAACGAGTCGGTCGGAAAATTCGTGCATCTTCGCATCGTACTTCGTCGTCCGGACCCGTGTACAGATCAGTCGGAAAAGAAGCATCGGAATCGGTTCCGCTACGGCCGAACCCGATTCGGTCCCCTTCCCACCGGGATCGTAATCGGGCCCTTACTGTTGCACTCGCTGAAGTGGAAAATGTAAGTTTAAAGACTTTTAAATAGTTTAATGTTTTTATTTCTAGTATAATGTTATTGGTGTATGTATATATATATATATATATATATATTTATTCAAAAATGTTCATATATACAATTATACAATAAATACAAATTAAGGGGCCGATTCCGATCCTGGAAAAATATCCCCCGTCCGAATTGTATCCGGATTTTTTTCCGTACGAATCGTACAAGTAGCGTACAAACTGCCAAGTACGATTCGCATGGGAAAAACTCCATACGAATCACATCGGGAAAATTTCCCCACACGTCCTCGGGTCGGAAATTGTGTCTGACACATCCCCGGACGATTTACCGTACGAATCGGAAAAATGAAGTCCCACCGCGCAAGTACGATCTCTCCCATCCTTTCGATTTCGCAACTGTATGGAAAAAACACCGTACGGACCGAACTCCCATAGCAACCATGGAGACATGTGCCCGCATACGTGCCGAACACCCCACCACAGACCCCGCATGTACGTGCAAAACGCCCCCCGGCCTCGGATGTACGCGCCGAACCCCCACCAGTGTATGCATGGAGCGTACCCCCACCCATGTATGCATGGAGCGTACCAACTCCCCACCCGTGTATGTACGGACCGTACCCACACCCCACCCGTGTATGTACGGACCGTACCCCCACCCGTGTATGTACGGACCGTACCCCCACCCCACCCGTGCATGTACGGACCGTACCCACACCCCACCCGTGTATGTACGGACCGTACCCCCACCCGTGTATGTACGGACTGTACCCCCACCCCACCCGTGTATGTACGGACCGTACCCCCACCCGTGTATGTACAGACTGTACCCCCACCCATGTATGTACGGACCATACCCCCACCCCACCCATGTATGTATGGACCGTACCCCCACCCCACCCGTGTATGTACGGACTGTACCCCCACCCGTGTATGTACGGACCATACCCCCACCCCACCAGTGTATGTACAGACTGTACCCCCACCCGTGTATGTACGGATCGTACCCCCACCCCACCAGTGTATGTACGGACCGTACCCCCACCCGTGTATGTACGGACCGTACCCCCACCCGTGTATGCATGGACCGTACCAACTCCCCACCCGTGTATGTACGGACCCTACACCCAGCTCCCCTGTATGTACGGTGCGAAACACCACCACCGATGGACGGTGCAGACCAACACCCTGCCCGTGTTCGTACGCACCCTACCCCAGGCCCACACACCAGCACCCTCACCCAACATCGCGCATGTACGAGTCGTACTAAGCCATAGCAAAGGACAGCACTGTACAACAACATGGCCCATGTACGCACCGTACAGACGCAAAAAACACTCGTACTGAACCAGGACAAACCAAATAAACACAAGGAGAGTCAATTCGAGGCACACAACACCACAAAACATATCCAACAAGGCCAAATACATCCTATACACTGACCTGCAACTGACAAACAGCTAAACAGAGGCCCAAACCACTACCACTCCTTATAACACACCCACCCAAAGTTCAAACACAGCCACACCCACAAATAGACCAATAAAAAGGCCCAGCACACACAAACCATGATCCTTTGCAACAGATCCCCTACTGCCAGACCACAGAGACAACGCACTGCACCATACTACATACATCAATACACCTTACACTTGCACTCCTTCACACAACCACCATCACAAACATACCCTCATCACATTCACACACACACCTGCACAACCACACTCACACACCCACAACCATCCACACCCCCACAACCATCCACACCCACACCCCACACCATGCCCACTAACAAGAATCCAAAGTTCACAAAGGAGGAGCTGGAGGTCCTTGTCGACGAAATCGTCAGAGTCGAGCCACAGCTCTTTGGAACATTGATCAGATGGACCAGCATATCCAAAAAATCTGCCATGTGGGAGAGGATAGTCAATTCCGTGAATGCTGTTGGGGCCACCAGAAGGACCAGGCATGAGTGCCAAGCTAGGTGGTACGATCTGCGGAGGACGGTCCGCCGCAAAATGATGGACGACCACAACCAGGTCAACATCACTGGAGGAGGTCCGTCCCGCAGATCGGTACACTACCATCCCTGGGAGGAGAAGGTGATGGCCACGCTGCCGCCGGTGGGAGTAGACGGACTAGAAGGAGTCCGAGAGCCCGGTGAGTACACAAACAACGCACCTCACATGGGGGGAACGCCATATACAACCCAAATACCAATCATGCATGCAACCCCCCCAGAGCCAGCACCGTACACAACCACACTCCAAAAACACACACATGCCACTAGCGCCTCCATGCCCCATGCCCCAAGCAAGGCCATGCCAAGTCACAGGCCACACAAAACACCAACACAAGACAGGATGTCCCCGATGCCGGGAGGGTGGGCCTCAAAACTAACATAGAGCAACTCTGAAGCACACAACAATGCCCTCAGCCCATATGGCTTAGGGCACAGCCATACAAACAGTGTGTCCCCACACAGTACTGTTTTGCCTGCTAATGGTGACCGCGTTGCAGGACGACATGGGTATGAAGGCACAATTTGCACATAACAGCAGCTAATGAAGACGCATCACACTGAAAGAGTGTCAGCACACACCGCCACAGCAGCAGACTCAGACACTCCGCCCAATGGGTGCCGGCAGAGAAGAAACAAACCCACATGAACAAGCCAATGGCCTTTGAAAGACCTGCAAACTGTGTGTGCCCAGGAAGCTGGGCTGAGGTGACAGAGGGTGACACACAGAGGGATGGAGAGGGGCAGAGAGAGGGACAGAGACAGAGGTGGACACAGGGAGACAGACAGAGGGAGGGAGGAGGCTGACAGAGGGAGGGAGAAGGGGAGACGGACAGAGGGAGGAGGCTGACAGAGGAAGGGAGAAAGGGAGACGGACAGAGGGAGGAGGCTGACAGAGGGAGGGAGAAAGGGAGACGGACAGAGGGAGGAGGCTGACAGAGGGAGGGAGAAAGGGAGACGGACAGAGGGAGGAGGCTGACAGAGGGAGGGAGAAAGGGAGACGGACAGAGGGAGGAGGCTGACAGAGGGAGGGAGAAAGGGAGACGGACAGAGGGAGGAGGCTGACAGAGGGAGGGAGAAAGGGAGACGGACAGAGGGAGGAGGCTGACAGAGGGATGGAGAAAGGGAGACGGACAGAGGGAGGAGGCTGACAGAGGGAGGGAGAAAGGGAGACAGAGGGAGACGGACAGAGAAAGGAGGCTGACAGAGTGAGGGAGAAAGGGAGACAGAGGGAGACCAAATCACCCTTTGGTGGTGTGGCCATGTCCGCTCGTCAGCAGGTGGACTGTGTGCTTGTAGACAAGGTTTGGCACTGCGTGAACCCCCCCTTCAACCTTTGATAAACACTGGGCCATGTGTCAATCTGTGCACGAGTACATCCGTGCTGCAGGCACAAACAGAACCTTACACCCAGTATACCCACCCACTGTGTTTGTCAGAACCCTGTCACAAATTGTTAAGTTACCTACCTGCATTCTCAAATAGCATGGAAAAAACACCATTTGGCCACGTACAGTGCAACACGTAAGGCGGCTCTGCATGGCTTGCTACGCCCGCTCACTACACTGCTGACTGCGTTCACAAAAGATGCATCAAGTAAGATTGTGTCACACATAGGTAAAGTGTCGAAAGCTGTGGCCAAGGGACAAACCCATGCACAAGTGCACTGTGAGAGGAATGCTCGCCAAATCCAACCACCCAGAGGAACTGTGCCTAATCAAAAATGAATGAACATGGATGTTGCATGTAACACAATTAACACTGTCTCTCTCACACGCAGGTCAACGTCGTCGATCTCCCCCCAACACTGGGGGGAAGACTCACAGGACCAGGCTCTGCGTGAAGAGGACCCCACCGGCAGCGACGACTCTCACCACTCCGTGGATGACCCAGACCAACCTGGCCCCTCTGGTGTCCAACCACCTGCAGCACCTGTGTCAGGTACAAATGTGCCAACCACCACCCCCATTCCTGCCACATCCCAGGAGACACCCAGGAGCCCTGCCCGCACACAACAACACAGCCAGTCTGTCCAGGAGGGACAAGGTGCTCCGGGCACCCAGGAGGAGGCAGGCGACACCGCAAATGCCATCCCTCAGGGGTCCCGGAGACCCGATGTGCCCACAACGGCAGGCCAGGCGCAAGTGGGCAGGGGTGGTGGGAGTGGAGGACGGCGGAGGCGCAAACCTAACCAGTTGGCTCAGGAACCGGTAATGTCACACGTCCACAACATCCTGGACGCATACCGGCGTGACTCCAGAGGCATCGACCAGGTAGTGGAGACCCTCAATGAGATGAAGACCCTGCAGGTTGAGCATCATGCCAGTCATCTACAACACCATGGACGGATGGAGGCAAGACTGGCTGAGCTCCTGGCGGTGCACAGGGACGTGAGCCAATCACTCCGTCAGATTGCTCAAAGCCTGGTAAACCCTCCCTGTGCCACCAGGTGTAGACCAGCACCAGAAACAGGGAGGGAGGAGGAGGAGGATTCATCTGAAGGAGCGTCCCTAGAATCGTCAAGGCCTGCTTCTGAGGGTCCCCGCAGGAAGGTAGGTCGTCCACGCAAAAGACCGTGAGAGTCAGCAGAACATCACCATCTCCCAGGTCACCTGGCCTGGCACCTGGCCCTCTGGCCCAACAGCAGCACAGCAGCAACTGACATTCTCTGCCACATGCCCTTGCTGGTCACTGTCTGACCAATGTTGACAAAGACTGTGGCACAGACTCTGATGACTTTCAATGGCAGGATACCAACTCCCCCTGTGAACTTTGGATTCTACGCTCCCGCCAAGCACCTCTTGTCACCCCCCCAAACACGCACCCCAGCACCAATAAAAATCATCACAATCACAAGATGATGCCGTCAGTTTGCATTATTCCACTACATGTGTGTGTTGTAAAGTCAAACCATGCCTGATTTCAGAAGTAACTCCAAACATCCGTACCCTGGGGTCTGAGTCTGGCACAGGACACACATGGGTCACAATGTACCATCCAAGACAGACATGGAGCACCATACTCACCCGTGATGGGCCCAACCAGCTGAGGGGGTGCCCGCACAACTGTGCCTACAGATTTAGAAGAGCAACAGTCATGCGCAGAGGTCAGGGATCATGTGGAGTGTCCTGCATGCTTGAGTCAGGTGGATGTGGAGAATGGTGGGCCAGCCAAGGTTGGATGCATGGTGATGGCACAATTGGGTGTTGGATCACAGTGCCACAAGGTTCTGCATCCTGAGTGTGTGCGTGGATTGAGAAGGTCATCCTGCAGCTGGCAGTGATCCACTCCCCCCATCTCTGTTGGACGTTGATGTGGCCTGGTCGCCGGATGTAGTAGCAGAGCTGTGCAGATGCACCCTGGATGTGGACAAGTATCATGGGATTTCTAACGCACATGTCCGTAGAGTGCAGGGTAGGATTAGACACGGATGTTGTAGTTGACCTGGGGGATGGTCTCCCTCTTGCCTTGAGGTTGATGGAACTGAGGATCTTGTGCATAATGCAGAGTGTGCTGCCGCATGAGGCACAGATGCTGCTGATCAGCATAGTACATGTCAGCAAGCAATCCATGATGACCACCAGCTCGTTTGCGTGGACACTGGGTGCCCTTGCTGCAGGGCCCGCAGCAGCATGCGCCATGTCAAGAAAACAATGCCACAAGTAGCACACAAAGACAAGGATCTCAGGAAGGAACTATGCAAAAGATGTATGTCAAGGAAGGAATGTCTGGTTCAACATGGCACACACACACACAATGGATTCACATGCAGCACAGTGGCCGTCGTGGAGACTGACATGCCACAATACCTACACAGCCATGGACATCATGCACAATACAGAATCTAATCCCTGACAAACAGCTTGCATCTTGCTACTCTACACATAGACTCATATGCACCATCTCTGAGAACAATGCCAGACATGCCGCATGCACAGTGGCAACAGACCACCATTGACAGAGATGAGGCACCTTGGAGGCAGAGGGACACCTTTATTACTCATGTGTGTCGGAATTCTAATGCAACTCTCTCAACACATACACAGGTCATGTGGATGAACACGTGGGACCAACACTGGCACTCCCCTTACCAGGATGGAAATCCATGGCACTGGCACACAAGTGACGGGTTACAGCTAAGCACCCCCTGCTGCTCACGGAGGGGCTGCTATACACCATTGAGCCCCTAATGGGGAATTCACACACCATGTCAACCCGGTGCAACCCGTATATTTCCGAGGGCAGTGTTACACACATTGATGGCTCCATCACAATCCACAATCCCATTACAGATGAGTGTCACCAAGTCTGACCATCAATTCAGGTGAATTCAGCTCCATGTCATGTGCCCCATGGTGATTCTACATGTATGTAAAGTATCCAAACATGAACAGGAGCAGTGCACACACATTCAAAACAAATACCACTCCCAAAAAGTCGTGCTGCATCCCTTACCCGAAGGAGATTTTCGAACTTGTCCGTGCATGTAACGCGGATTCAGCACATGTTGCTGTGTTCATGAGGAATAGCAGGAGCACAACAATGCCACCAGCAGACAGCATGCGCAAGTACCTGTGGATGGGAGACACACCAGAAGTCAGCCAAAAGAAGCACATCCGCATGCATGTGCATGTACTCGGCACGTATAAGGTTGTCAACATGCTAGGTGACAATGATGACTCTGGAAAAACATTCTTCTATTGCACCATCACTCGAGTGACACATCCAAACACACCTCTGACTCACTTGGCAGACATGCAGATGGACACACACATTGCAACACTTACCACACACGGCCCAATGCGTGCACACTCAGACACTGGAACTCACCACTAAGCAAAGAAGTTGCATATGAGCCGACTCCGCATGTCCTCTACTGCCTCCTCCTCCTCCACATCACTTGCCTCGTGACCAAGCCCTTCATCCTCCATGGGTGGATGGTCCTACTCATCTGGATCCAGGATGAGTGGCACAACTTTCTCCACTGCCATGTTGTGCAGCATGTAGCACACAAGGAATATCTTGCAGACCTTCACCGGTGCATATGGGAGTGCGCCACCGGTCTTGTGGAGGCACCGGAATCGGCTCTTCAGGAGGCCAAACGTCCTCTCTATCACTCGCCTAGTCCGCCCATGGGCGTTGTTGTAGCGGTGATCGGCAGCCGTGCTGGGGTTGCGGAGAGGCGTGATCAGCCATGGCATGTTGGGATAGCCAGCGTCCCCTACATGGAAACTTCATGGACAAGAGTGGGTCAGGAGAAGCAGTAAGACAGGAAGATGACGTTAAATACAGGACTGCCAGAGTATACCCACCAACAATACATGCTCGTTCGTTGCGCAGCTGCAGCATCATTTCAGGCACCCTGCTACGCCTCATGATGTAGGCATCGTGTGCTGATCCTGAAAAACGAGCACAGACATGTGAAATCACCATGTTGGCAAGACACACCACAAGGGCATTAATGGAGTGGTAATGCTTGCGGTTCCTTTACGCTACCTCCTGTGCCTGTGGTGGTACCAAAGCCACATGTGTTCCATCTATGGACCCAATGACATGGGGCATCCCTCCCAGGGCATAGAACTTACGCTTGACACCTGTCAACTGCTCAGGAGTTGGGAATTTAATGAACTCATCCAGGTGCTCCAACATGGCCTCTAAAAAATCATGCAGAACACGGCTGAACATGGTTTGGGACATGCCACCGACATGGGCAATGGTATATTGAAAGGTACCCGTGGCAAAGAAATGTAGGGCTGCCATCACCTTCATCTTGGGTGTCAGTGCAGTAGGATACCTGTGTAGCGGTTGGAGGTGTTGTGCCAGCCGTGTCGTCAAGTCCTCAATCAAACGTTGGGGTCAGCCAAGTCCGGAATTGCTCGAGGGAGAGGCGGAGCCCTGCAGTGAATTAGAAGGGACAACGAAGAGTGAGTACAGTACACCACCAATATCAATGTACTGAGCACATGCTCAACAGGCAATACACATATGCTACATACAGAGTCAGGTCTCTGCAATATGCCCTAGACACGTATGCCAGGCATGTGACACTCCTGCCAAGAGCCAGCTACAAACGTTGATTCTCAACCTCAATATGCCATGCCATGAAACTAGCTGTGGGCCAGTGTAAGTGAGCAGGCAGACGCATTACAGGAGTTACAGACATCCAAATATGTGCAGAAGAAGGATGTTTATTGTACAGACAGGTTGCGGAACACTAGAGGCACAGGTCACATGTCATAGAATAAGGACAGACCACACACCTTGCCATGAAGGATTACATGTCAAGACTGATCACACATACATTGAGAGTATGCAGATATGTCCTTGTTTTGGAACTCCGTGTCGATGCATACATACACATCTTATGTCGGATTACACATGTGTGCTGGTGTGCGTAACAGTGTGCCATGCCCATCTGCACACAGACACATGTTGGTTGCAGCAACTGCAGATGCATCTGACCAAAGACCTACAGCAAACCTATGGGAACACATGACACACACATGACATAGCTATGGCGTGCAACGCGGGCATTCACTTGTCAGGGGTAACATTCCGTGTACCTTGGCATCAGGGGACATTTGCGGGTGTCGGTGACTGTGCCATGCCAGTGACGCATGGCCCACCAAGTCTGTACTACATGCACACATGTCAAAGGAGTGAAGGGGATGTGTGGCACATAGGGCACCATCACACGTGACATGTGTACACAGCTCATCATACTTTAATTAGCTTCACACCTCAGGAGTATGGTGCCACATCACAGCCTGACCCACCTGTGCCCGACACATGTAGTACTGCACAGACAATGCCTTGATGTTCAGCCTTAGCCAAGTATGACAGCTCAATTCCTTCCTGTGTGCCGCCTGTCACCACTGTCAGGTGTGAAACGCACCGTACATACGCTCTGAGGGCGTGTTAAGGGTCCCTATCACTATGGGAGTGCTGGCGTACGTGTACACCATAGTAGTTCGGACTGTACACACGCGTGTGTACGGTCCCTATCACTATGGGGGTGCTCGCGTACGTGTACGCCATAGTAGTTCAGACCGTACACACGCGTGTGTACGGTCCCTATCACTATGGTGGTGCTCGCATATGTGTATGCCACAGTAGTTCGGACCGTACACACGCGTGTGTACGGTCCCTATCACTATGGGGGTGCTCGCGTACGTGTACGCCATAGTAGTTCGGACCGTACACACGTGTGTGTAGGGTCGGTCCGTATCACTATGACGTACGCATACGCCAGCGCTCCCATAGTGATAGGGACCCTACACACGCGTGTACGGTCCGTATCACTGTGGCGTACGCATACGCGAGCACTCCCATAATGATGGGGACCGTACACACGCGTGTACGGTCCGTTGCAATGCATTTGGGGTGCCCTAGGGCTGTGGAACGCACCGTACCTGTGTTTTAACATAGGATTGACATAGGGGACACATGAAGGACAAGTATAGGGGCCTAAATGCATGCTGGTTGTCATGGAGACCGAGTTTCATGTTTGAATTTTGAATCATGTGGCCAGCAGAAGTCGGTTGGAGACAATATACTTTGTTGCAATGTGGTTGTTGACATTACATCATGCTCAATTTTTAAACCATGCAAAGCCTGTCACTGGGGTAGTTTTAAAGTGATTGGAGGACACGTAGGATGCAAATGTGACTGAGCCAATCACTCTGTACTCCTGTAAATGAAACAGGCCAGCAAGGAAGATATAAGGCAGCCAGGTCCCTTGAGAGAGCACTTGCCTGCACATCCTTTCATTCCACAACACTGCTGCTGCTTGTGATTCCTCTGGCACCATGTCCAGGTCTGTGGAGAGGGCCCAGCCATTCACCATGGAGGAGAATATGGCGTTGGTGGATGTGATCCTCCCACAGTACACCATGCTGTATGGTCGACCAGGGGAGCAGGTGAGTGCAGACTCCACTAGCTTAAACTGTGCCCCTTTTTGTGACTGTGACTTCTGGCATTGTGTCCAGGTGTGACAGACATGCAGGGTTCTTCATAGTGGGTTCCGGGGGGGGGAGGGCTCATGTCTCCCATGCAGAGCATGCTGTAGTTCCTGTGTGCACAACGCACTTGCATAGTGCTTACTGTGACGATCACTGCATGGTGCATGCCGCTTTCGGACTGCCTAATCCTCCTGGAAATGTTGTTTCTACAGTCCTGATGTGAGTCTGTGCTCCCCCCAGGGTGACAGGTGCCAGTACCCACAGATGTGTGTCTGTTCAGTGTACCTGTGGTGAGAGTGTCCAAATGATGTGGTCGTCCCCTGGACATTGGTGTGTGTGTGTGAGTCCCCTGTCATGTGGGTGTGTGCATGTGTGGAGTGTTGCACCCCAGCTGCATGTGGGATAGATATACCCTGCCCATCTGATGTGAGCAGGGAGCTGTGCTGGATGTCTGCCGTGCTGAGACAGCCCCACATCTGTGACACCCCCAGTCTAGTGGCACATGTGCAGAGTGAGGTTTGTAGCGGCAGTTGCCAATGCCAGGTGATTGTTCAGTGCCTTTGTGTGTCTGTGTACTCTGCTGAGGTAGCGTAAGTGGGCTGGGGCATGTGACTGCTTAGCGGTACTGTTCAGATTCCTGGTGTAGCTTGGGATGCACAGTGTGAGCCTGCATCATTGATTGTGTTGCACCCCTCATGCCACCTGTGTACTTTCAATGGCACCTACTGCATTTGCCCATTCCCAGGAGGATGATGTCACGATGACAAAGGTGCAATGAGTTGGCTGCATACTATGGCCAGTTCAAACATGCATAATTTGTAATATGTGTGTCTCTGTATCATTGATAAGGTGGATTGATGTATTGTCACTTTTGCATCCTCACAGGTAGGCGTCTGTGCCAAGGGGGAGATCTGGAAGCAAGCCATCAGTGCCGTGAGGAGGACGGAGGGTTGGAAGCGGCGCCTAGCCCAGGTGAGGAAACGCTGGCAGGATATCCGGTTCTGGACGCGGAGGATCGCACGGGTCCTGCTGGGGGACTCACCTGAGAGCCACAAAAACCGTGGGCGCCGGCGTCTGACCCACATCCAGAAGCGTGTGCTGGCGGTGGTCTTCCCCGACTTGGACAGGCGCTTACTGGAGAAGCAGCAGCAGGAAGGGGGTAGGTACATGTGTGTTTGTTGTGTGTGACCAGCTTTTGGAAGTGCGCAGTTGCATGGATACACTGCCAGGGTTTAAATGTGCAGTGCATATCCTGTTTCCCAAAGTAAAGCGGTGCTGTTCTTCCTCCCTTCCCCTCCTTGCCATGTGTTCCCTGGTCTGTGTGTAGTCACTCTTGCACAAGGTTATCTAGGCTGGCAGTTAATCCAAGTGCCCAATGCTTGCAGCATCATGTGTGGAGGTGGTGTGTAACAGGTTTTCGGACGTTGCCTGTGCCCTGGCCAGTTCTGTCATTGTGGGGTCCATGTTAGTTGGCACTGATGCTGAGTCCCGACATGGGAGTGTGTGTTTCATGTGTACTGCCTTACTGCCTGCATGTCGAATGTTGTGCCCTCTGACATGATGTGCTTGAGTGTGAGATATGCATAGTGCAGGGATGGTGGCTTGTGTTCCAGTCATATCCATCCAGGGCCATGGAGTAGTGTGGCCACTTGTCCCCTGGGGCACCTTTTCCTAGGTATCATGTGTGTCATCAGACAATGTGGACATTCTCTGTGTCTTCAGCATATTTTGGGCCCTGTGGCATAGCACCCTGGCCTCATTTGTATTCACGTATACTGTGCTACATGTGTCCACTGTACAGGGTGACCTAATTTAGCTGGTGCATACTCACAGGGGCCAGTGCCTGTGTGTCTTGGTATAACTATCTGATGATGGTTGTTTGTCAGCGAAATATGTGGACAGGCACACCAGAACGATGGATTTAACCCAGATCTTTTGACTGGGGGAGAATGTATGCATTGTCAGCATTCCGTCCATCATTTGTTTGTTGTAACGCTTTTCGCCCTAAGTGGGATGGGTATTCCCAGACGTGGGACCCGTGCTCACTACGCCACTGGAGTCAAGCTATCCTGGCTGATGACGGCTGATAGCCAGAAACCAGTCCTAGGATGCTTGATTCCGGTCCAGGGAAGACATGGCTTGGCAGTTCGGGCTGGACTGTTCCCATGAGGCACAGGGTCAAGACTGATTTGCATATGGCCATGTCTAAACTGGGGTGGTGTAGTGGGCAAAAGAACGATGGATTTAACCCAGATCTCTTGACTGGGGGAGAATGTATGCATTGTCAGCATTCCGTCCATCATTTGTTTGTTGTAACGCCCCCAGCTGACAGCAGCACTCCATCACTACCCGCCCCCTCCATTCCGATCACCGGCCTCCCACTTGCTCGTGTCCCTTCCCGCCGTGCTAGGTCACCACGTGTCTCCTTCTTGCCAGGCACCGCACCCCCTGCCCCTGTCTCCACTGCTGCCACCAATGCCGAGTCTGTGGACATCCTGCGGCAGTTGCAGGTTGGTCAGACTGCGATGCGTAATGTCCTCCATGGCCACAGCCGAGTGCTCAACCAGATGGAGGCATACATGGAGGGCATTTCAGCTGTGCAGTCTGACCAATGCAACTTGCTGAGGTCCATAGACTCGACACTGACTGCAGCAGTGGGTCTCCTGCAGCGCTACGTCCCCACCCTACCCCTGAACCATCCACAATTCCCACTCCCATGCCTGTCCAAAGCACACCCAGACGTCCCCATGCACGCACCCCACCAGACACAGGCACCACACCACCAGGGAAGGCAAAGTGCACACCTCCTGGCACGCACACACAGGGTGAAGTAGGCACACCCACTGGGTCGGGGTGGAAACGGAAGACACACAGCCAGAGTGGGAGTCCACATTCCTCACGACCACCACCCTCCAAATCCACTCCCCTCAGCTCTCCTGGCCAAGAGTCGGACACAGGGTCAGTCCTGCCCAGTGTGTCCATCAGCCCCAGTGTGGCACCACCCCGCAAGCGGTGGAGGCAGGACACCGGCAGGGGAGTTGAGTCCCCCCCCTGTCCACACCCTCCACCAGTAGCGCTGCGACCCATCCCCCCGACCCCCCCCCCCTCCTTGGGGCCTGTGGTTCCTTCGGGTGCAGGGGAGACGCTGGGCGACCTGGCAGTAGTGTGCAGCGCCGTGCTTGAATCCACCTTTGGCGCTGCCCCACCCCTGTGTTGGCATCGTCCGTCCCTGCACCCACAACACCTACCCTTGCCCCTCCTGTCCCTGCGGTGCCTGGTCCTTCCCCCCCACATGATGCCCCCCCCCCCCCTGTGGATGACAAGGTAGTCTGAACTGTGCAGGCAAGCTAGGGGACACACATCCCAATGTGTCCCACACCTGGATTGGAACTATGGACTGCCCTATGGGCCTTGTGCATATGGAACTTTTCATACAATACATTTTAGAACATTGCTTAATAAAGCTATTTTATTTTCCTTAGCACACTACTGCTTTTCTGGCATTGCTGTTGGTGGTGCTGCTCCATGATTTGGGGTGGCGATAATGTGTTAGGTGTCTGGGATATGTTGTAGTGTGCTGGTCGTGGGGTGGACCCTGTTATCTGTGTGCCATCACACGGTATTTGCTATCAAACTTTGCTCATGTAAGCTGTTACTGCATGGTGACATTGTCCCAAGGTGTGTACCTTCCTCTGTGGACCCTGACATCTTCCCTGCAGGGTGTTGTGAAGACATTTGTGCAGTGCTGTGTCTACATTTGCTGGGTGAGTGACGGACCCCTTCAACTTTGGCCATGCATGCTGGGCAAGGTCTCCACCTGCATCATTTGTGGCATCCTTGGGGGTCACTGTACTTGTGACTGGAGTATATTGACATGACTTCATGTGTACATGTTACCTTTTCCGCACTATGCATGTGTGTACTCCCAGCCTCGCACACATGTGTTTCGTGTTCTGCTGGGTCTTTGAGCACCTGACTGACAATTGTGGGCATTGTATCTGTGGGTACTCCACCCCTTTCTTTCCATGGGCACAGCTGGGAGGACTCTGCACCCACCCCTCCTATGTCTGGGCACTGCTGGGGGGACTCTGCACCCACCCCTCCTCTGTCTGGGCACTGCTGGGGGGACTCTGCACCCACCCCTCCTGTGTCTGGGCACTGCTGGGGGGACTCTGCACCCACCCCTCCTGTATCTGGGCACTGCTAGGGGGACTCTGCACCCACCCCTCCTGTGTCTGGGCACTGCTGGGAGGACTCTGCACCCACCCCTCCTATGTCTGGGCACTGCTGGGATGACTCTCACCCAGCCCTCCTATGTCTGGGCACTGCTGGGAGTGATAGGCACCCACCCCTCCTATGACTGGGCACTGCTGGGAGGACTCTCACCCACCCCTCCTATGTCTGGGCACTGCTGGGAGTGATAGGCACCCACCCCTCCTATGTCTGGGCACTGCTGGGGGGACTCTGCACTCACCCCTCCTGTGTCTGGGCACTGCTGGGGGGACTCTGCACCCACCCCTCCTATGTCTGGGCACTGCTGGGAGGACTCTGCACCCACCCCTCCTATGTCTGGGCACTGCTGGGAGTGATAGGCACCCACCCCTCCTATGTCTGGGCACTGCTGGGAGGACTCTGCACCCACCCCTCCTATGTCTGGGCACTGCTGGGAGTGATAGGCACCCACCCCTCCTATGTCTGGGCACTGCTGGGGGGACTCTGCACCCGCCCCTCCTATGTCTGGGCACTGCTGGGGGGACTCTGCACCCACCCCTCCTATGTCTGGGCACTGCTGGGAGGACTCTGCACCCACCCCTCCTATGTCTGGGCACTGCTGGGAGGACTCTCACCCACCCCTCCTGTGTCTGGGCACTGCTGGGAGTGATAGGCACCCACCCCTCCTATGTCTGGGCACTGCTGGGGGGACTCTGCACCCACCCCTTCTGTGTCTGGGCACTGCTGGGGGGACTCTGCACCCACCCCTCCTGTGTCTGGGCACTGCTGGGGGGACTCTGCACCCACCCCTCCTGTGTCTGGGCACTGCTGGGAGGACTCTGCACCCACCCCTCCTATGTCTGGGCACTGCTGGGAGGACTCTCACCCACCCCTCCTATGTCTGGGCACTGCTGGGAGTGATAGGCACCCACCCCTCCTATGTCTGGGCACTGCTGGGAGTGATAGGCACCCACCCCTCCTATGTCTGGGAACTGCTGGGGGGACTCTGCACCCACCCCTCCTATGTCTGGGCACTGCTGGGGGGACTCTGCACCCACCCCTCCTATGTCTGGGCACTGCTGGGAGGACTCTGCACCCACCCCTCCTATGTCTGGGCACTGCTGGGAGTGATAGGCACCCACCCCTCCTATGTCTGGGCACTGCTGGGAGGACTCTGCACCCACCCCTCCTGTGTCTGGGCACTGCTGGGAGTGATAGGCACCCACCCCTCCTATGTCTGGGCACTGCTGGGAGGACTCTGCACCCACCCCTCCTATGTCTGGGCACTGCTGGGAGTGATAGGCACCCACCCCTCCTATGTCTGGGCACTGCTGGGAGGACTCTGCACCCACCCCTCCTATGTCTGGGCACTGCTGGGAGTGATAGGCACTCACCCCTCCTATGTCTGGGCACTGCTGGGGGGACTCTGCACCCACCCCTCCTATGTCTGGGCACTGCTGGGAGGACTCTGCACCCACCCCTCCTATGTCTGGGCACTGCTGGGAGTGATAGGCACCCACCCCTCCTATGTCTGGGCACTGCTGGGAGGACTCTGCACCCACCCCTCTTATGTCTGGGCACTGCTGGGAGTGATAGGCACCCACCCCTCCTATGTCTGGGCACTGCTGGGAGGACTCTCACCCACCCCTCCTGTGTCTGGGCACTGCTGGGAGTGATAGGCACCCACCCCTCCTATGTCTGGGCACTGCTGGGGGGACTCTGCACCCACCCCTCCTGTGTCTGGGCACTGCTGGGGGGACTCTGCACCCACCCCTCCTATGTCTGGGCACTGCTGGGAGGATTCTGCACCCACCCCTCCTATGTCTGGGCACTGCTGGGAGTGATAGGCACCCACCCCTCCTATGTCTGGGCACTGCTGGGAGGACTCTGCACCCACACCTCCCATGTCTGGGCACTGCTGGGAGTGATAGGCACCCACCCCTCCTATGTCTGGGCACTGCTGGGGGGACTCTGCACCCACCCCTCCTATGTCTGGGCACTGCTGGGGGGACTCTGCACCGACCCCTCCTATGTCTGGGCACTGCTGGGAGGACTCTGCACCCACCCCTCCTATGTCTGGGCACTGCTGGGAGTGATAGGCACCCACCCCTCCTATGTCTGGGCACTGCTGGGAGGACTCTGCACCCACCCCTCCTATGTCTGGGCACTGCTGGGAGTGATAGGCACCCACCCCTCCTATGTCTGGGCACTGCTGGGAGGACTCTGCACCCACCCCTCCTATGTCTGGGCACTGCTGGGAGGTCTCTCACCCACCCCTCCTGTGTCTGGGCACTGCTGGGAGTGATAGGCACCCACCCCTCCTGTGTCTGGACACTGCTGGGAGTGATAGGCAACCACCCCTCCTATGTCTGGCCATGTACGCTCCATGCATACACGGGTGGGGGTACGCTCCATACATACACGGGTGGGGGTATGCTCCGGACATACACTGGTGGGGTGGCAGTACGCTCCATTCATACACGTGTGGGGGTACGCTTCATACATACCTGTACCCACGCTCTGCGGGCCTGGGTATGGGCCGTACCCATGCCTTTGGAACATGGGTACGGTGCCGACCCCCAATGTTGGCGTGCCGTAGGGGCCGCGCCGTACCCAGCACTTCAGAGCGTGGGTACGGGCCGTACCACGCACACACCTAAGTCACCCCAACAATGGCGGTACGACCTGTACCCACGTTCAGAAGGCCTGGGTACGGGCCGTACCAGCATTGTTGGGGTGATGTAGGGGTATGCGTGGTCCGACCTGTGCCCACGCTCTGAAGGCCTGGGTACGGCGCGGACCCCTACGGCACCCCAACATTGGGGGTCCGCACCGTACCCACGCTCTTCAAGCAAGGGTACGGTGCGGGCCCCTACGACACCCCAACATTGGGGGTCTGCACCGTACCCACGCTCTTAAAGCATGGGTACGGTGCGGACCCCCAATGGAGTGCCGTAGGGGTGCGCACCGTACCCAGGCCTTCTGGGCGTGGGTACGGGTCGGACCACGCGTACCCCTACATCACCCCAGCAATGCTGGTACGGCCCGTACCCAGGCCTTTCGAACGTGGGTACGGGTCGTACCGCCATTGTTGGGGTGACGTAGGTGTGTGCGTGGTACGGCCAGTACCTACGCTCTTAAGGCGTGTGTACGGTACGTACCGGATTTGTTGTGTTGGCGGTTCGCGTCATCACCCACTTCCGTTGTAGCGGATGCTGGCGTTGCTGGACACGCCCCCACTCCCTCGAGGTGACCAGGCCCTGGAGGTCAGGTATGTGCAAGGCATGTATGACTTGTGACATGGGTGGGGGTTTGGTTTCCTGCCCCTGCCCCCCCCTTTGCCCCTGGGTGTGGTTCTGACCTTCTGCGGCGTCTGCGTCGGTACCTGTAGAGCAGGTGGACTGCTATGAGGGCCGGGATGACACGTAGGTTCGCGTCCATGGCTGTCCGTCGCTTACAGGTGCTCCTTGTGCGCGTCGGCCTGATTTCCCGGCAGTTTTTGGCAGCCGGAAAATATAATCCGAGCGGGGTGACGTCGGTGCGGATCGTACTTCCTGGTTCGTGGACCGCAGGCTGAATGTGTCCCGACGTCACTTCGGCGCTGTCTCGGATCACATTGGTATGTATTTTTTCGTCGGTCGGTGTTTTTTACGATTCGTACGGGAATGGTGTTTCCGTGCGAATCGTACTTGCATGTTTGTAATGTTTTTTAACCGGGTACGAGTCGGACGGAGAAAATGCTCCGTCCGACGGTTCGTACCCAGTTTCTCCAGGATCGGAATCGGCCCCTGATTGTTTATTAGTTGTTTTAAAGTAAATCTATATATATTACATTTTATATGTATGTTTAAATTTTTCTAATTATTTTTTTTGTTATATTTGTTAAAATGTATATTAAATCTAATTAATTTTTTAATGTTATTTATATTATTTAATATATTTAATATTATTTGGTATACATATATTAAAAACTATATTTTTTACATAGATATTTTTGTACTTACCATTATCAATATAGGATTTTGATATTTTTGACATTGATAGTTATAACTCAATATTTGTGTATGGGGATATTTTGGGGGTCGATATTCTATCAGTGAACCTCCCGGTTTATGACTCCCCCGTGGGAAGTCTTTCCTTGCCTCAGGACCTATATTACTTTTAAAAAATGTAATGAATATACTAATTACAAAAACATTTCATTTGAAAATTTAACAATGCCACCTTCCAAAAAAATGTCCATTTATTGTTAAATACAATTTTAAAATTACCTAAACCATGAATTAGGCTTTGGATCAAGCAAGGCAATGCTAAGGCCTCCCTTTGCGTTTTCCTTGCCTGGTGCTAGTTAAAAAAAGCCTTAGTAAATCTGTCCATATGCCTTTAACTAAGATGACTAACACCCATACTAAAGAATGTCACAAAATATATTCACAAGAGATATCATTTTAGTTACACATTTCAGCTCCCAAATAGAAGGACTCAAATGAGTATTTTATTGTAAATTAAGGTCAGCTCTTCATAATGGTATAAAAGTGGTTGGCCACAATTTTGTGCTCAGTGGTACACTGACCTCTGAGGTGACCACACACAATACTGACAGGAGGAAGGACAGAGACAGCGAGTGCTGAACACAGTGCCAATTACATTTCAAAGTATACATTATAGTAGTGAAATAGACTCTATTTTAAGTAATACCTATTAGCATTTAAATTTTATTCCTGCAGACACCTTCAGAGAAGAAATTTGTATTCGGCTCTCCTAATTTACATTTACTTCATTGCAAATAACAAATCCTGAATTACTAAGTTGATTAAAATATGTTTCCTCTATTTTCTTAACATAAAAGAGATTAACTCCCATTAGAGCCAACTCATGAATGGTGCTGGTCACTGAAGGGGAAGATTCACTATCCCAAACTCCAGTCAGGGTCAACACAAGGGATGTACTAGACACTGAAGGGGGGGGGGGGGCAATTTACTATTACTGACTCCAATAAAAGCCTATTCGAGGAAGGTGATGAATTGTAAAGTGGGCCGATTTACTAATCAAAATTCCAGTCAGAGCCAAATTGGGGAAGTTGATGGACACTGAAGGGGTAGATTTACTATTTAAAACTCTAGTCAGGACCACCTTAGGGAAGGTGCTGGACACTGAAGGGGGCAGATTTACTGTTCCAAACTCCACTTAGTACCAGTTTGGGAAAAGTGCTAGACACTGGAGGTGGCAGATTTCCTATTCCTAACTCCAATAAAAAATTATTTGATGAAGGTTCTGGACACTGAGGTGCCGATTCCGATCCGTTAAAATAATTTACCGTCCGACTCGCATCCGTATTTATTTACGTACGAATCGTACAAGTACCATACAAACTGCGAAGTACGATTCGTACATGAAAAATACATACGAATTGCGTCGGGAAAATGGTCCGAGAGGGAGGCGCAAATTTTTACGTCCGAATAGCGTTGGGAAAAGTGTCCGATAGGGAGCCGGACATTTTTACGTGCAAATCGTAAAACAGAAGTCCGAGCGCGCAAGTACGATCCGTACCGCCCGTCCGAATACACAACTGCATGTAAAAGGCCCCGTACGGAGCAAATGCTGGAGCCTACATGTACACGGGTAAACTTGTGCCCGGATACGAGTCGTACAGCCACCCTCACCCCGCACATGTCAGCACCATACCCCCGTATGTCAGCACCGTACCCCGTATGTCAGCACCGTACCCCAACACCGTAGCACAGCCCCCACATGTACGCGCCGCACCCCAGGCCCGTCTCCCAGCCCCGCACCTGTACGCCCCGTACCCCAGGACCGTACCCCAGCCCCCCACCTGTACGCGCCACACCCCAGGCCCATCTCCCAGCCCCGTACCTGTACACACCGTACCCCAACACAGTAGCCCAGCCCCGTACCTGTATGCACCGTACCCCAACACCGTAGCCCAGCCCCGTACCTGTATGCGCCATCCCCCCACCCCCGTAGGTATGCGCGGGGTGGGGGTATGGCACGAACCTACGGGGGTGGGGGGACGATGCGTATCTATGGGGGTGGGGGTACGGCGCGTACCTATAGGGAGGGTGGGGGTACGGTGCGTACCTACGGGGGGTGTGGGTACGGCACGTACCTACGGGGGGGTGGGGGTACGGCACGTACCTACGCGGGGGTGGGAGTACGGCACGTACCTACAGGGGTGGTGGGGGTACGGCACGTACCGGGCCCCCTTTTCCTTGTGCATCGCGGCGTACTTAGCTTTTCCGGCACTTTTTGGCTCCCGTAAAAATATAGCCGTGCAGAGTGCTGTGGGTACGAATCGTACTTGCTGGTCCGTAAAACGCTGCCTGACTCCGTGCAGACGTCGCGTACGCGCTGTCCAGGATCGGAATTGTATGTATTTTTTAGCCGCACAGTGTTTTTTACGATTCATACGGAAATGGTATTTCTGTACGAATCGTACTTGCTGGTTTGTACAGTGGATTTCCCAGGTACAAGTCGTACGGAGAAAACGCTCTTTACGACCATTTGTACCCGGGTTTTACAGGATCGGAATCGGCACCTGAATGGGGTTTATTCCCGGTTAGGCTCATGTAGCGAAGTAGCTCATTTCTTATAGTGTCCACACACATAACATTTCCAAGCTGTGACCTTTTGCAAACATTTGCACGCACAACAATGTTGGATTGGTTTCTCTGACACTAAACTTGTTTTACATCTAGCTTCGCACAACTTTATCACAACGCCCTGAACATCAAGTACAAGGTCTTGTTCCTTATAAATGTCATCACTATCCTTATCCACGGGGTGACAGGGCTATCTACATATGCACAACCTCACTAATCTATGCGCACATCGCAAGGATGCTTTCTATTATAAAAGATGAGCATCCTGATAGAGGAGGGAGAGGAGGTACTTCAGCTGACACTCAGGGTCCTTCCATGCTGAGAAATCACCACGCAGCGGTCTGACATCTCGTGAGGGGTGTCCAGTTCATGACCAAGACGGGGTCCTTCCCTCTATCCCATCAGGTAATGGGGTTGGATCGTCCCTTGGGGGATTCTTGGCTCTACACCTAAACTCACTCTAGGTTCACTTAGATTAGGGTCAGCATAGTAGGAGTACGCTAGATTACTGCCTTGTTTATATGCCTGCATATATACAATTATTTAGCATCATGGTAGAAGTATATATCTAATATATAGGCTTTTCGTACTTGTAATCATGTTTATCTGCTTCTGTCTGCTGATCATTGCAGCATACGTATTTTATGCAAGAATAACATTACTTTAATAAATTGTATCAAAAAAGTCCCACTGTGTATTCTCAGTATAAGTCTTTGAGAATAAGTAAGCACAAGTGACTGATGAGGGGTCAGGGTGGTCATGTTCAGTGGTTGCCAGAAACCATTCGCTCCCTTGTAGGTTAGGGGTGCTAACTGTGGCACTGTGACCTAGCTGGTCTATAGGCCAACAAATCCTGCCGGGGTGTCTGGAATCAGTCTTGACACCAAATTTATGTTGTCTGAACAATGCGCAGGTCCTACGGATTGGTAGGGGCAGATTTACAAGGAGCTGACTTATCTGTAAAGATGCGTCAGTTTCCTTGCACCAGCGTAAAATATCCTTGCGCCACCATGGAGGCGCTGTAGTTACAATACAGTGCTCCATGGTGCAAGGATTAACAGATGCGTCAGAAATTCTAACTCATCTGTTGGCCAAAAAAGTCACGCAACTCCAGCAATGTATTTTGAGGCCTATGCTTACTGTACTACGTCACTCCTTACGCCTCAAGCAGGCGTAAGATTTTGACGCTGTGGCATCCTAAAAGTGGCGCATTGAAATCTTGTAGATTTCACTGAGTCACTTTTACGAAGCCTTCCTGCGTGGGAATGCCCACCCTGCATACATTATACCTGATGCAGGTACAATGTGACGCAGGGCTTTATGTTGTAAGTAGGCCGCATTATTTGCACCACCATTGCGTCAAAAAAGTGACCCAATGGCGGCGCAAGGAGGCGCAAGGGGCTTTCAAATCCGCCCTGTAGTAACTACACAACATGGCACCCAATGTTGGTAAGGCACTTATTTAATGGTCAATTCTGAGTAGTTCAAACGTGCTATCTCAGAGACCCCTACTCACATTTTAACCAGAGACATCCGTAGTGGAAAGGGAAACAAATCTGCCTTAGCTGAGTAGGCAAACCCTGTGTATTGGCTGCAGTTTATACTGCTGTGACAATGTCCAAACAGGATGAGAACATTGGAGAACAGATAGAATATTTCAAAAAATTGCAGACAGGCGGTTACTATGAAATTATTACAACATGGCCTCCCAGCGACAGGGGCAGATGTTATCTTCATGGTTAAGGGGCACAAAGCATTCAGGACCGAGGTATTCTATTCTTGGGTTAAATTCCTGCCTGCAGATGCACATACACAGTTATTTCATGAATACATTAAGGATGAACCACCTGATGAGTATTTCCCATATGTGGACTTAGAAGTCCCTTTAACTTACCAAGAGCACATTAATTGGTTTAAATGCGCTCTACCCCATACATCAGAAAATGTGAGACTCAGTCCGCTCCACAGAGAAGGAGCGACCTGGCCGGTCTTAGCTTCATACACACCGCATCTAGACGTTGCCTTCCTAACACCAGAAGGGTTGTGCAAACTTTACAGAGATTTATTAAAAATCGACAGGAATCTAACACAATATGTAATGAGAACATTATGGCTACACAACCACACATGCCTACCTCAGGTATTAGCCCACAAACACTAAATACGATTATGGGAAAGGTTCCCACCAGCTGGGAGCAAATCTCATTCTGGATCGCACAAGAAACGGCACAGCTTGAAGTAGTCTTTACCCCATACGGGCCCACAGGAATAACGCAGAATACTGACAATTTGCTCGCTGATGGGGATGGCTCCCCAGTTAGAAGATTGCACCACTTGGGGTACAGTCTTTGCTGCTGTATACACCAAAACACAAGGTACCACTTCAATAGCAGTCATACCAGATGTACTGAAACAGATTCAGAATGAGTACGGGGCAGAGCTTGCCTTAAATCTGGGAATGAAACTGATGGGCAATTTTACCCAGGTATCTACCATTATGTTGAGTAACTTAAAGGGGAGGCAGCAGCGGTGGCTATACGCCAATGCCTGAGGTAATTCACTCCCTCACAGCAGGAGCGCGAGTTACCTAAGATAATCGAACAAACATATGCCTCTTATGAAGAGATAATCTGGAAGTCAAACCTGGGACACCAATAGTTAAGAGTAGTTCTGAAAGGGATAACTATAAGCAAGCACCTGATTCTTCAAAGAAGAAATGGGATAATAAACAAAAAAATAGACAAAACAATACGCAGCCACAGGGTGGGTCCCCTCAACAGGAACACACCGACCAGAGATAGAACTTATGAAACAGTGACAATATTAGAAAACCCGAAAGATATCAGGATATTGATACACATTCATTTTGTTCCTTTCAGGAGACATCCGAAAAGCATTCAGAAAGAGACGGACAGTCAGATTACAGATCAGATGTGCGAGTCAAGCCAAAAAGGGAGACACATCGCACTTTGGACTACATCATTAAACAGGAAGATAAACAAAAGACTTCAGAACCTCAATTTAAAAATAAGAAGTTAGTTGGGATTCAAATTAGACATGACCAGGCTACTGAGGACTCTGCTTCTGAACGGGGAATAGGCAGTGACGATGCTGGACAACGTGGCAGAAGTGACCATAGCTCACCAGAACCTGATGGACTTTCTGGGGATAGTAGCGCTGAGTGAGCACATCACGATGGAAACATCTGATACAAGAATAAGTGTCCCACATCGTTTATATGAAAAAACGCTCCAAATGGAGAGGGACATATCAAGGAATTCAAAGGGTCTCTTTTGGGGTAACCTGATCTATGGTTACAACATTCTTTTGGTCAAAAAGGATTGGCCACCTGAGTTCGTAATGGATTGCCCAATGGAAAAATAAGTTATTTTACCTGCTTTTTCCGACCTCTTACCAGAATCAGTTAAAAATTCATACGTGCAGGAGTGGGCATTAGCATTAGCTCCTGCACTTTACCACAATCATGTTGGGTGTGATGATGAGTCACCTCATCATAAAAGCCCATTAAAATCAATTCCTTAACCAAAGAGACAATACTCAATCAAACATGAGGCAAAGAAACAAGTCAGGGAGATCTTAAATCAACTTGATTACCAAGGTGTGATAGAGAATTGCACCTCACCTATGAATAATCCCTTGTTTCCTATAATGAAACCCGATACTTCATATCATCTAGTCTTAGATTATAGACATTTAAATGCATCCACAGGCACACTTGAAGTACAGAAACACACAGTGCTGCACTAATGAATAACATTGTATGGAAGAAATACAAAAAATGCTAGACATCTTAAATGGATTTTCCCAGCCAAAATATAACGCGTGGAAGCATATTTTTGCAGCAGTCTTGGCGCTAGGCTCTCAACACCAATTTTGTTGATTACCCCAGGGGTATAAGAACAGCCCAGGGTTGTTTCAGCAAGGGTAACAGAGTTACTCAAAATTTTTGATGAGGAGGCATTATCCTATGCAGATCATATCGATTGACAGAGGATGAATTAACGGAACACCTGGCCAGAGAGAACCACATAATCCTTGGTCTTGCTCACCCGGGTTACAAATTTAATTTAAAAAAATCAAAAATTGCCCACCTCAGTGTCCTACTTTTAGAATACAAATTGTCAAGTGAAGGCAAAAGCCTGGAGGCACAGTTTTTTGAAAAATGTGTACTGCTCCAACCGCCAACGGCTCTGAAAAGACTACAGTCCATTTTAGCATTTTTTAATTTTGTCAGAACATACATTTTGGATTACGCAGAAGGGGTGAAACCTTTCTACAACTTAATTAGACTTAATTTTTCAGTCCATCATTGGACGCAGGAACATAATGATATCCTATGTCCTGTACAAGTGGACATTATTGCTTCCAAACATTTACAGCCATGTGTCAACACGATTAACCTAGTGATCCAAGTAGTCACTGGGCCAACCAGGTATACCTACATTACTTTTAATGAAGACAATACAGTTGTTACTGCATACAAATCATATTTGTACACAAATGCTGAAATGCGTTTTGCACCAACAGAAAAAATAGTCACAGCGGTACAGACTGCTGGAGTGAGAGAAAGAGCACTAGTTCAGAGGAAGTGCATAATTGTCGTAAACACAGTACCGACCTTGGAAGCCATTACAAAGGCAAGCATTCCGAATGCTACAGCACTGCATCCAAGATGGATTCAATTGGCTAACACCTTCACTGTAACTGATGTAGATTACAGATTTGATTCTACATTATAAACACAAGCATTTCTGCAGTACGAACAAGAATATCCTCTTCCTAATGAAATAATGCCTCTAGATCAATATAAATGTATCATTTATACTGATAGATCTGCCCAGCCGGCTGTAGGAACGAACCAGCAATATTGTGCGGCATGCACAATTGTAAAAGGATGCATGCAGGATGGAAAGTTTCTTCCTGGCAAAACACACACGCAATCTCTAGGAGACTGGACGGCGCAGCTGGCGGAACTAAAAGCTCTAATACTGGTGCTACAAAATAGGGTGTGAGTCATTTTACTGTGCCCAGTTGTATAATGAATATTTACATTACTGGGGCCAGAATGCATTTAGGGATTCCAAAGGTTGCACAGTAAAGCACAAGATGCTCTGGGAACAAGTGGCGAAGCTGAAAGATGGCCTGCCAGGGGCCCATGTTATTCATACTTTGAGTCATCAACATGTTGATGTTCAATGGTTGATGAGGCCGCCAAGGCAGCAGTGCGTACTGCTGCCATTGCTGCAAAAACTCGCTCTAATACAAGAATAGAAAGAGCAACTATGATAGCTGTCAATGCCATGCACAACAGCTCAGCACTGCCAAAAGGCTTTCCACTCAAGTACTCCTACAATTAGATGTGCAAAAAATTCTGTATGCTCTGGACACCATGAGACACAATGGTTCTTTCAATTCATCTGACCCCAAATGGAAGGGTTGGTTGGTTTGGCCTGTGGACAGAAACGGGTGTCAATCTAGATTCCTTTGTAACACTGAAGGGTTTAGTATCAATAGGCCTGATCAACGATATGTACAAACATAACACTCAAGGTGGTGACATCATATAGCATTGGTAAGTTATGTCTAGATTGGCTACAAACCTCGACACTCTCCCAGGTGAAAAAACTCTTGTCCCTTCTTTCTGATGACATGGATTTCAGAGATTTTTTACTAGGTCCCAGGAACCCACATCAAAAGTGCTTTTTGGATGGAATATACAACGAGCTGTGGAAGCTCCTGAGAGATTGCACAAGATTGAGAGGGTTAATTTAGAAAAGGCTTTGACTGTGGTTGACAATGGTATGACCACTTTATCATCCAGAATGTATTCACTAGGCAACATAGTGTCTTCCGCAATTGACATATTACAGCAAGATATTTCTATATTACAACATGGACAGTCGCATTTACTGTCAATAGTAATACTGAGCTGGACGTTACAAATGTTATGTTCTGGCCCTGTGCAAAGGCGTTACCTCAACAGTACAAATCTGTTTTCAGTATATGATCTAACAGAAAGACAGATGACAATGACATATACAGATGTGAAATATACCATGTTGCACATTGAAAATTAGACCAATTACCTTTCACCGTGGCTGAGACACCATCCACTGACTGGATAATCCATGGTTACATCACCCTATCGGTCACAACCTTTCAATTCCAATATTGTCTCCAATACCAACAGGTAGGCAGATATGAAGCGCTAGGGGAAGGATATGTGCACGAGTATTGGAAATTACCATTCAGGGTTAGATGCAGGAATGGGGGCACAGACGTTTTTCTTAGTGGCTCCGACTGTGAAGACGCCTTAACCGGTTCCTTGGTTTGCAAGGACATTTCTCTCCATGGAGCATGCAATGCTTCAATGTCGAACTTGTCTTGTTATCTAAAGGGTTCTCCAGCTGCCGTGATTCATCCTCTGTTCAGGCTGCTCTCGAATAGGAGTTATATCAAGGTTGCTGTTGAATGGAGCCGGCATTGTTTATCTAGTGACGGTTAATTCCATGGTCACTTGTTGTACACAAGTACTGTTTCCACCTGCCAGCACAGTTAGAGAGGCAGTGCTACGGCCTTCAATAAATGTTTCCAACATGAAATTTGACTCCCTGAGCAAACTGAAAGCCGTGCTTTTACAGAAGGATGTGGCCTTAACTTCGGCCAAAGAGACGTTTGATCGCAAGGTTGCAAGGTCCTGGTCTGAGATACAGACACTACTCCACACTTACATCCCGCTGCAATTTGATGGAGCTGGTCCATCGTATCTTTAACATGTCTGATATGAAAAGAATAGTGCACTTTTTTAATTGTATCGGCTCTGGTTTGATTAGCACCTTTCAGACGATATTCAGAGTTATACCACCTTTCATACAATCCGTATTGCTAAGTGTTTTTAGAGGGTTCCCGCTTGTCCTGCTACTTGTGGTGGAAATACTGATTTTATTTTATCTGCTCCACAATGGACGTCCCAGTTCAACTCAGAATGGAGACAACACTGCTAGTGCTGCGTTGCCATAAGGCAATGATACAGTGCTTCGGCACACCTCTGCTGCAAGAGCTAAATGAGCACTGGTTTTTGTCGTCCAAGGCAGTCTGGCTTGACTGCATTCCACCTGTCTTCCGCTGCCTGCTTTGTAGCTGCAAATGCGTCCTGGATAGAATGTCTCGGAACAGAATTGGTTGCACCACCAGACATTGATGTACTGATGGACCCCCTAAAGGCCCATGCGTATGGCTGATCCCAGTGTATTCCATTGATGATGAACGCATTCTTAGAACCACCCTGGTATGCTTCGGCTCCTAGCGATGTGAACTCCGGCTCTGCAGACAACTTATGGAATGCGTCGCCTCCCTCAGCTGCTTCTGTGGGAACTGGATGTTATCACCTTTGCTTCATAAACATGCTACGAGGTGAGCCTGTGGGAATGTCAGTGGATGAGGGCAACAACAATGTTGCATTTACCACACGGAGCACATAAAAAATTGGTTCTTTTCCGCATGGGAACAATTTAGTCTCTTTTAAACAAAATGTACCAAAACAGTTTTTATTTTTCTAGTCACCATGGTTTTCTGAGTGCTTGGGATCTCAAATAATATAATGCATAAAACCTTTTACATATTTTATTGGGAAGCCTGCTTTTAGATGCTTTTAGAAAGTAGTTTTTTAACGTTTTTAAAAGAAATGTCTGCGGGCTTTTTAGATAGCTTTTTAGATGTCAACCCTTAGTATGAGGAGTGGGTGTTATATTCTCAGGTTAGGCCCATGTAGCAAAGCAGCTAATTTCTTACATTGTCCTCACACATAACATTTCCAAGCTGTGACCTTTTGCACGCATGACAATGTTGGATTGGTTTCTCTGAAACTAAACTTGTTTTACATGTAGCTTTGCACAACATTATGACAACGCACTGAACATCATGTACAAGGTCTCTTTCCTTACTACGTACCAATGTCATCCCCATCTCCACGGGGCGACAGGGAAATCTACATATCCACAACATCACTAATGTATGCATACATTGCAAGGCTGCTTTCTAATATGAAAGATGAGCATCCCAATGGAGGAGGGAGAGCAGGTACTTTAGCTGACACTGAGGGTCCTCGCATGCTGAGAAATCACCATGCAGTGGCCTGACATCTCGTGAGAGGTCTTGAGTTCCTTCACTCTATCCCATCAGGTAATGGGTTTGGATCGCCCCTTGGGGAGATTTTTGGCTCTACACCTACACACATTGTAGGTGCACTTACAGTAGGGTTCACATAGTATGAGTACGCTAGATTACTGCCTTGTTTATGTGTCTGCATATATACAATTGTTTAGCACCACGGTAGAAATATAGCTACTATTTACGCTCTTGGTACTTGTAATCACGTTTATCTGCTTCTGTCTACTGATCATTTAACACACATATTTTATGCAAGAATAACATTGGTACAATAAATATTATCCAAAGCATCCCACTGTACATTCTCTGTATAATTGTCTGAGAATAAGAAAGACGAATGACTGAGCGAAAGATACTGTACTGTTTCGACGACCCCGGAGGGGTCAGGGTAGTCATATTCAGATTGGTAGGAACTACACAATAGAGGGGCAGATTTATAATTCCTAGCTCCAGTCAGGGTCAACTCGTGGAAGGTGCTGCACACTGAAGGGGGCAGATTTACTATCCCTAACTCCAATCAAACCCTAATGGTGGAAGGTGCTGAACAGTGAAGTGGGTCGTTTTAGTATTCAAATCTCCAGTCAGAGCCAACTTAAAGAATGTGCTGAACATTGAACACTTGCTACTCCTATAAACACTGAACAAGAACAGTATCAAATGAGTAATGTTAAAACAGTCTGATGCACAAACACTCATCTGAACAAAATGTCTATGGTGTCCAGCACACATCAAATGCGAAAAATGATACCCAGAGTAATGGTAAGACAGCCAAATAGGCATAACAACTGTCTGCAGTGAAAGACACACAGGTCAGGACCAATGCCAGGTGACTCCTTGCTAAAAGCTTGGTAACTGAATTAGCAATGCAATGCACATAAACAAGCTGCATTTTGGACAGACATCCATTGCAATAACAACTGCAATGTATAGGAACATATGAGGTTACAGCACTGTGTGTATACTGCCAGTATTGCAGATGACCTAGTCATCCTAAACGCTAAGAAACAGGGACCCAGAGCCTCTGAGCTTTTGAAACAGACACATTGCATGTTTCCAGAGCCCCTCACTACCTTGAATGATCAACCTCTTCTTCCCCTGTCCTACTTCCACTCTCAACCTGAAACAAAAATAAAAGGATGGAAATGCAAAATATCTGACACGTACCATGTGTTTTCTTACTCAACAGCTGATTTTACCCCTGCTGCTTTGCAGAGCCAGAACAGAGAGCAGACTTCCCCACAAATCCTGGAAGAGGAAGAACAAGCCCTCAGTGATGAGACAGAGCCTAAATCTGTGGAAGTCAAGGACCTGCCTGGCACTTCCTCAACATCCAAAGATTTAGGGTCTGTCTCATCACTGAGGACCTGCCACTTCTGGGCAGCCTAGGTGGACAGTGTGTGTTGGCATCACTGGGCCCACTCATCCCACTACTGCAACAACACCAATGGTAACTGCTTGCCCCACAAACAATGCCCCTAGCACAAGCATTACCATTCTGTGTCCCACAGTACTGACTTCTCAGAAGGCCACCACAACGGCAGTCAGTGAGGAGGCAGGACCCAGTGGCAGTGGGCAGTCTGTGTCTGGGGCTCTAGCCACTGGGGCTAGACATCGTAAAAGGAGAAATGGTGCCCCCCTGGGAGAGCCCACTGACGGTAATAACACCCAGCAGCATGGGCAGAGGGCCTAGGTTCTCCTCACTGGTCCCAATCCTCCCACCACAGCTGCCACACCAACAGAAACATCTCACCCCACAACCAGTGCCACTAGCACAGGCAGTAACATCCTGTGTCCCAGAGACTTCTCAGGTGGCCACCACCACCCCAGTCACTGAGGAGGCAGGACCCAGTGACAGTGGGCAGTTTATGTCTGGGGCACCGGCCACTGGGGCTAGACGTGGTGTGAGGAGAAATGTGGCCTTCCCAGGGGGAGCACACTGAGGGTACTAACACCCAGGCTGCCATGGCACAGGTCATGGGACTATACCAGGAATATCATGGTATGTTGGTCCAGGTTGTGTCCGAGATCAGGGAAATGAAGGAGCTGCACCAATCCAGAAAACAGGAGCTTGTCTCAATCCACCAAGAGGTGGCCGGGCTCCACACTGAGCTAGCCTTCTTGACAGGGGTCCTGCGGGATATTAACACTACCCTCTGCAGGGCTTTTCCAGCTCAACCTGCCACTTTCTGTAGACAAAGTACATCGCTGCCTTCAGCTGCCGCAGCCACAGGAAGTGAAGCCCTGTCAGAGGATGATACGCCTGCAGGTACCCTTGCATCAGCCGCTCCAGATCCCCCCTCTGCCCAAAAGAGGGGGCATCCATGTAAGAATTCAGAAGGGAAGAGTGCTAAGACCACAACTACCACCTCTGACCCACCTTGCACCTAATGTCGTCCTATGTGTGCGACATATTAACTTAGTTGACTGTTCCTGACCACTTTTGCAATCTCTGATGTGAGGAGTAAATAGGACTTTGGTCTCTAGAAACAATGGACTCTTCTCCAATGATTTTGTCCACCATGATTGGATTCCTCTTTTTGAAGTTTTTGAGCACTGTATTGCCAATAATAAACACTATTCACCTAATCTCTTGTTCTCATTCTCAACATGTATAGTGATGTGAGGTAGCTGACTCACATATGTGTCAGCTATGAGAGAAATGTCCTGTGACAGTACAGTTGTAGCAACAAGAAGGACAAACCAATTTACAGCAGGACAGTTCCACTTAACTCAAACACCAGTGATTCACAAGATGACATTCACAGGCATGTAACCTGAGTCTGAGCACCTTCATATCCAAGTCAATACACAGAACCATATAGTGCCGTCAATTACATGTATCAGTGCACAAGTTCTGCCACATATTGCAGACGACATCTTACAGATGTGCACAAGACAGGTGTACACAGAAGCCGGGGACATGACATGTGTATACTGCCTGCACATTGTAAAGGTCTCATCGAGCACATGTTGCTGTGCTGTAGCAGACCATTTAGCATCACACATTAAATAACGATTTGCAATGCAAATTGGTCTCGCATTTGTGAGAGTTAGAGGTATTGGTGTAATAAATGACAATGTATTTTACCCATGTGTTTTATATTGGAGTGGAGTGTATGTACGCGGTTGGAAATGTTCCTTTTATCAAGCCGGCACAAAGTAAATAAAACGCGAACGCATAATTGCAGTCCACAAGCAGAGGTAAATCGAAAAAAAATGCCATAGTAACACATACTTTACAAAGAAAGTAGAAATAGTGCCTCAATTATAGCGCTTGCAACGGAGGGACACTAGTTAACAGCTAATGGCAAGTGGTGGGTGTGCCAAACCACACAGAATAGATAATAACAGGGCGATCAAGCTCGACCTAAAATGATACTTGGAGGAAAGATAGTCGTGCAGGGAGGGTGCCACAGTAATTAGGGAGGCTTTGCTATGGAAAATGTGCTTTACCCCTCCAAGGGTGTCCAGCATCGCTCTAAGAGGGCAGGGTCTGTCCCAGATTCTCAGGACAATAACCCTGTAAAAGACTCTCATTGTGAGGCTTGTATTCAAGTGTACCCCATGGATACCCTAAAGTAGGCATTAACTGAGCCTTCAGAAACACCTCTGCCCTGTACTGAAACTGACCAGGAAGTGGAGACCTTCTGGTGGAGGAGGGCGCTGCACTAGGGAGATTTTAGCCAATATAGGTGTTGCTTTGGCAGCGATATGTAAAGTGTGCAAGTAGATTGCTAGCATAGATGCTATTTCTATTGCGCTGTGGTGATGCCTGACACGTGTTAGGGTTCTAGGATAATGAAAGTGTAGGATTTAAGAGTATGGAAATGAACTGAGAGGATGTCGTCAATCTGGACACATGTAAGAGACATGTTCCTAAATAGACCGCATCTCATTCAACAGCGTTTAATCCTCGTCAGCTACCAGGACGGGTGAGTGGCATAGTTCACGATCTCAAGGGGTCCAGGTGAAGTGTGATTAGGCTACCCAGTTTTCAGCGTAAACCCAGAACTACGAGTCCCAGAATTCAAATGTTTGGGGGCTTTGAGATGGGATAACTTGAGATGTATGGCCAGGTGAGTGTGGGAGTGAGCATGGAGGGCAGCTGGCAGGTGCAGATGCAAAGGCCTGGGATAGGAATACGGAGAGAGGCATAGCTTCTAAGGTTTCAGATTGCTTGTGTGACATTTTCATAATTTTAGTGTAATTATGAGTGACATTTAAAGACAACAAGTGACACTTTCTCGCTAGCAAAATCAAGCAATGAAGACAAGGGAAACGTAGATATCAGAAGTTACACACATTTGAGCAATGAAAAACTAAGATCTTACTGCTGCAAAGCACCAAAAATGGAAGGGCTCTGCATGCTCCACGGTGCATGGGTGCCTCTCGTCTCCTAATCCTAGTAAGGAATCAAATCAGGACACTCATAACATTTTGGGTAAACATGGCTTTGCACTTTATGCTTTGTGCAAACAATTTTTTTTATTGGGTAATGTGTAAAACTTAACATTTTTCAAACGGGAAAAAAACCGCAGAACGAAAAAAAATATGTTATTTAAAACATAATATGCTTATTTATCTACCACCATGCTGGGAATGTTTGATACGGTGGGGGTGTAATGATCTCTCTGTACCCGGCCTGTTTTTCGGCTCCGCCCTCACATTCAGCAAGCTGAGGCCAGGGGTCTCACCTGCAAAAAGTACAGAATGCATTATACTAATGCAAGATTAGTGGGGCAGGGCTGGCGAGGTGGGAGCACAGCACGCCTAAGCAGACGCTGCCCCCCCAGAAGGAAAGGCGCACTCATCATAACCCGAGAGAGAAAAGAAGATACCCACCCAGTGAGGCACAGATGGTCGCATCCAGAGTGAGCCCGGCCTGCTGCACACAGGTGATGCCTGCTCTGAGGATAACATGCGGACAGTCTCACCTGCTGACTGGTCTGGGGTTGCTGCGGGGCTGAATCCGGTAGGTGCTGATCCGGAGGGGGTGGGGCTGAACTGGGTGGCAGGAGCTGGTGTTCTGGCTCAGGATCTCCCCCGCTGCTGCTGCTCCGGCCCCTAAAATTTGCTGTCTTGCGGCGCTCCTCAAACAGCAGCAACATTTCCTAGCAAGAAGCACTTGCAAAAAAGCCGGCATTAAGTGCAGACAATTATATAAAGGGCATTTAAAGAATTCACCAATGGCAGACGTGGAGGAGTCTCTCACTGTCATGTGACGTCAATGCGGGGCAGAAGTGAACAACATCACTGCTGGGCGGAACCAGATGAAACTAGCCTCGGCACCTTCTTGACATCGGTGATTCTGGGCAAATCACTTAATCTCTCCGTGCGTGCCAAAAAATTAAATGTGTCATTGTATAACATCACCGGTGCTCATGTAAAGCACTCCAACAATACCTTCCAGTCGAATTACTTTAAAAAAAAGCCGGCATTAAGTGCAGCCAATTAGATAAAGGTCATATTAAAAATTCACCAATGGCAGCCATGGAGGAGACTGTCAGTGTCTCGTGTCGTCAATGCGGGGCAGAAGTAAACAACATCAATGCGGGGCGGACCCAGATGAAACGGGCCTTGGCATCCACTCGACATCGATGATTCTGGGCAAATCACTTAATCTCCCCACGCCTACCAGAAACTAAATGTGTCATTGTGTAACTTCAGCGGTGCTCATGTAAAGCACTCCAATACCCATTTAAACAAGCAATGGCTGCGCGGCCGTGAAAGTGACACGGCCGCGCGGCGCGAAACTGAAACGAAAATGAAGAGCTGAAGAGGAGGGAGTGGGAGAAGAGAGGGGGTAGGGGAGGGGATTCACTTGTGCGCTGTAAGGCTTGATGAGCCATTACAGAGGCAGCTGTGCACGTCATGCGCGCTTGTGCGCGTAACAGCAAGCTGGTGGCCGGCAAAAGCCTGTGGGTAGCACTTTGAAACCCCGCTTACTAAATGTCTCGCATGACACAGCGCATGAGCTGGCTCAGGCGAGACCTAATAACATGAACTGCTATTTGGAATACACTTCACACAACTGCTAACATGCCGGCAGCTTTACATGGCGAAAATGAGAGCAGTTGATGACCGCACATCTGACGGCTGGTTCCACGGTGGTCTCTCCCACAGGCTAACTTTGGGGAATGTGACTGCGGTGGTGCAATGGCTATGTGCGTATACGCGCATGACTGAGTCTGCGCCTTACAAGTACGCCAAGGTTTAAATACAAACACACTATTACACTGCTGCCATCAACACCTCCAAACCATCAGTTGCTGTGTGCCACCTCTGGGGGCAAAAATGCCAGGCCAAACAAGTTTGAGGGCCCCTGCCTTCACTATGGAGGAGCTTAAAATCCTAGTTGGAGAGCTACTTACCCTGTATGGCGAGCTCTATGGCTCACCAGAGGAGCAGGTAAGATTTGAAGGATGCATGGAGAATAGCATGGAGAAAAGTCTGCCAATAAAAATATATCTTGCCTAACACCTGTCCATTAGTATTAAGGTTAAAGTACTGACACATAAGTTAAGTGCTGACAGCATCATCAATGTCAGGACTATGTGGAATGTTGTGTCTTTGTACCATGGCTGTAGACACTACACACCAATAGGTAAAACTTGCGCCATATCCAAATTCAGATCTCTTGACTGGGGATTAATGTTTTGATTTGTTCTGCATTCCGTCCATCAATTGTGTGTCTTTTGATATCCAAAGTCAGTGGCATGCAAAATCAGCACCATGCATGTGGTTATGTTGACTAAAAGTGCCAGGTCCCGCAAAAGGTTTCTACTCCGTTAGGAGATAAAGGGATGGATGTACAAAAAGTATCGGTTACACCACTGGAGGTCCCACGGGAGAAAGGGGAGTTTCCCGAAAAAATAGTGGTTACGTTGCCTGAGGTTTTATTGAGCCTAAAAGCCACAAAGGGTGGAAAGGCACCAGGCCCAGATGGGATCCCAGCTGACCTGTACAAAGCAAACAGTGATATCTGGGGTCCCATCTTGGTACAGTTTTTTAATGCAGCATTGGCAAAGGGTTTAAGCCCGTCATGGTTCACATCCATTATTGTCCCCATTTATAAAAAGGGAGACAGACAAAACTGTGCATGTTACAGGCCAATATCCTTACTCGATTCATCTATAAAAATCCTTGGTAGAATGATTTTAGCTAAATTACAAAACTGGGCGGAGGATAATGGGGTAATAAGTGACCTACAGTTTGGTTTTCAAAGGGGCATAGGAACTATAGAGCAGTGCTTAAATTTATTTTTTGTTCAGCAGAAGTATATATCGATAAAGAAAGAGCGTTTATACTTTGCCTTCATCGATCTTACTTCAGCTTTTGATTGCGTGTCTCATGATAAATTATGGAAATTGATGCAAAGAATGGGCGTGGATGATTCGATTCTACGTTTTCTGAAGGAGCTGTATTCTGGGGCTACAGCCACTGTCCGCTATGGAAGAGGGGGGGAATGTAGTAGATCTTTTGGGATAGGGCGTGGAGTGCGCCAGGGATGTGTCCTGGCGCCTTTCCTATTCCTGATATACATAAATGGGTTAGAAGATCGTCTACTGCAGGAGGGCAGGGATATGCCTGCTGTTGGTAATAGGCGTATCCCTGCGCTCCTGTATGCGGACGACGCCGTTTTAATGGCGCGAACACCAAATGCCCTCCAAAATTTAATAACATGCTTCAATAAGTTTTTGCACAGTTTGGATTTAAAAATCAACTGTAGTAAAACTTATACGATAAATTGCGGAATACGTTCTAAGAAGAAGATGAAACCTATTTTAATAAATAACGTTTGTGTAGAAAACACGCCCGCCTTTTCTTATTTAGGCATCTTATTCCACGAGACCGGCTCATGGACAAACGCAATTAGGGCAAGAACCCTCTTGTTCTCAAAAACAATAATGGCCTTGAAGAGTTTCATACAGAAATTGGGAAAGAAGCCCTTTAGGGAAATTTTAACTGTTTATAATGCAACGTGTATATCGGTGGCTGTGTATGGAGCAGGACTCTGGGGGTATGCCAATATAAATGCTATCCAATTGATTGAAAACAAGTTTATGCGGTACATGCTGTCCGTACCCGATAGCATTGCAACCCTTAACTGCCACGAGGAGCTGGGGCAGCCGTATATTTCAGATATAATTAGAACTCAGCCCATTTTACTATGGCATAGGGTTTGGACTGTCAATGAGTGTGTTGTAAATCGTGCCATACTCCAGGATGTGTTACAACTTGAACATGTAAACGCCTTTAAGTGGCTAAATTATGTGAAGTCCTTTTTGACCGAAATATGTTGCCAACAATACTTTCAGGACCCACTTTCAATGGTTCACATCTCAAGAAAATCACTGAAAAAACCCTGTATGGAACATCTCAGGGAGATGAGAGTACATGAGGAAAAAAAGAAAAAGACAGTGTGTTCCCACCAGTTGATATTGAGTGATGCAAAATTACAACCATACCTATGCCTTTCCATGGAAACTCATGACAGATTTTGCCTTACACGTTTTAGATTTAACATCCTTTTTAGATTCTTAACTTTCCCAGAAATGAATTCTTGGTCTAATGAATTGTGTTTATGGCCATGTGATGAATTATCTTTGCAATCTGATATTCATGTGCTGTTTTTCTGCAGATTTTATATTATGCCCCGTAGGAAATTTATCGTCCCAATTCTTAAAGAGATGAAGATAAATAGATTCCGCCCAGCGTTTTTAGAATTGCAAAGAATGGACACTGTATTTATTGTTGCTTCCTTGACAGAATTTTTTAAAAATGTTTTTAAATTGCGTAAATCAATGGATGGATAATTTTTAAAATCGTCCATATAGAAATTTTCTTGCACTTCTCCCCTGTAATAATAACTATGTATTGAATTATTTTAACTGTATTTGTATTCTTGTTGCTTTTATGGTTATTGTTTTTTAACCGAATAAAGTATATTTTGACTTGACTTTTGACTAAAAGTGCCTTAACAAGGCAGATATGTGCCAAACTGCCAAATAATCATCATTATATTTGAAAGGTTTGAGATGCACCCATGTCCGTGTGCATGGCCATCAAAGCAATCCACGTGGATATGCCAGATCACTATCCCAACCATGACAGCTACATATTTGGACACTGTCATGCTTGACCACTCAATCTCTTCCACTGTTGTATCCATCCATCTCAATCATCAACATTGGAAGTCATCGCCTTGAAAGTGTTGTCCTTAGAAGTTCATCACCGGTACAGCATCCTCTGCCGTAAGAGGTGGGAGGACCTATGAAGGAGTAGCCACACAATTGCTGGAAGGTTCGCCCCACTTTATAGGGTTGCACGCCGGACCATGAATTCCATGATGGGCTGTATCCTGGTGGTAGCCTACCCGGAGCTAGATGAGCAGTTGAGGGCTCAACAGGAGCTTGGAGGGGGTGAGTACTCTTCTGCTAAAACCAGATATGGCCTGACTGCAGATTCTTTATCACAGGAAATGTCAGACACAACTAGCTGCAACGTGAGCAAAGGTAAACCCTGTATCTGAGCAGTTTCACGTGTAAGGCTGCTTGGATTTTGCAACATGTCCTTGTTCGGCCATCATATTCAAAAGAAAAGCCAACAGATCCCTGCCTGTACATAAGCTTCCATCTGTGTATTTCACTATTCCAACTGCTAGCCTATGTGAAATGGTCAAATGTGCATAGTGATGAGGAAACATGTCTGGTCACTTCAGACACACGGGTGCATGGAAATGAGTGTGTGGGTCATACAGAGGTCTTCACTTCAGTCTATCCTAACCTTCTGTAGTAGATGTTGAGGGGAGTACACACATAGTCTGGCGACTGACAGTACTGTTTCACAATGAGAATTTCCATGTTCCTGATGTGCCTGTATATACGCATGTGAAAAGCACATGCATGAAAGGGGACTGAATATTGACTGCCTGTCTGATGGCGTATCATGCAAGTGTGTACAAGTGATCCTCATCTTGGCACCTATGTATAGAAAAGATGACCTTGGTGCTTGTATGCCAGTAACAGGTTTGCAAAAGGTGTCTGCTCCTACATGTGGAGCAGTGATTGCCTTGGTCTCAGCACTGCAAAATGCTGCCACAGAAACAGTATTTTAATTATCAAAATGGGTGTAGGGAACAAACCTAATTGAAGAGGAGTAGTACCTAGGCCCATGTTGGATCTGCGCAATTGGATGTAAGTGTTGAATTAGGATAAAGCTGTAAACCACATTGTCTAAAAGGACAACTGGTTTGAGATACATCTCACATACCTCCATTAACCATGCTCATTAGCACCTAGATGCATTGTGACAGTGAACGATTGATGCAGTGGATGAACTGTTGATGCTACAGGTCTGAATTGGCATCCTTTTAAAATCTGTTTCCTTTGGACTAGCCTTCAACACTTGACTTCCATGCTTGCCCACATAAGTACAGATGCAAGATCAGCACATTAATTTCCTTAGGATTGTGCATGTCCTTGTGTATGATGTAAACAACAGTGGTATGTTTGCCCATGTTACTTGAAGTAACATTGTAATTTTGCTTGTTATGGAGTTTGAAGGTGTTACCCGAAGTAAGACTCACAAACTTTAATCAAAATGATTTAGATACAGTTAACCTCATCCTATAGTGGCTGACTGTGGTACATAAGGCATTGTGTGCATCTGGTTCTGACTCATGGGCCTACATGCAGGTGCTTCTGATAAGCATGTTGTCAATTACTCTGTTCAAGCAGTTCTAATGAGACATGCAAGTAGGTTTGTTAAATGTTTGCTTAGGTTTTCCACCTGTGTGTCAGTTATATTGAATCCATCCAAGTTCTCTTGTCATTTCAGAATCCACCCAGGCAAGTTGAGGAGACAGGGCCCTGGATTCAGGGGAAGCAACTGGCCCAAGTGGGTCTGTTTGGGACTCCGACACAGACTGACCCGGTGGCCAGGAGGGCGAGGGGAGTGCCACAAAGGACACAGATGACACCTCCAAATCCATCGAGTTACAGTCCAGTGGCTACTCCCTTGTGGTGGCAGACCCACCCACCCTGGTGTTGCACCATCATTGTCCGCCACCCCCATTCCATCTTTACCCTCCCTTCTGCTCCCCAACCAGGGCCATGGGCCCACCCTCTCAAGAGGAGTGGAGTCTCATAACGTCCAGGCACCTCTGCCCCTGCGCCCCCAGCTGTCCTTGGTCAGGAGGCCATTGACCTCCTGAAACAGATCTCTGTTGGCTAGACTGCACTTTTGAAAGCCATCCAGTGTCTGGGCAGCCAACGTGCTCGGATGGCTGCTTACCTGGCTGGCATTCATAATGGTATGTAATGTAATGTAATGTAATGTGAACTTATATAGCGCGGCTACCACTCCAAGGAGTATCTTGGCGCTAATCCAACCAGATGAAGTAGTTGGCAGAGGCAGACACATTCACGCTACAGGGATCTTTTCAGGCTCTGGCCTCTTACACCCACCCTAGCCTACACCCACACATCCTTCCTCTTACCCATTGCCATTCCAAACACCTTTGCCTGTACCTGTCTAAAGCACATACATACCTGTCTATGCATACACCCAGACAAACACATGCAGTACACAACAGCCATCTCCACCCTGACCCCAGCCCAACACACATGCACCTAGGCAGCCATCTCCACTCCAGTCCCCCAACCCACCACACATGCAACCCAGCCAGTCATCTCCAGCTCGTCTCCAACTCACCACACATGCACCTGGACAGGCATCTCCACCCCCGTACCCCAACCCACCACACATGCACTCAGATAGTCATCTCCACCCTGTCACCAACCCACCACACATGCACCCAGACAGCCATCTACACCTCCCACCTCCCATCCCCCAAACCATCACACATGCACACAGACAGCCATCTCCACTCCCCATTCCCCAACCCACCACACATGCACCCAGACAGCCATCTCGACGCCCGTCCCTCAACCCACCAGACATGCACCCAGACAGCCATCTCCACCCACATCACATTCCAGAATTGCGGACACTTCTACACCCACTCTGATCCCAACCTTGCTTTTCCTGGACCCTCTGCCCAAGGCCATTTCCTCTTGTGTGTTGGACTTTGCCCTGTTGGAAACCTCCCTCCCACGCCCTCACACAAGCCTGCCTTTAGCATGACCATCCCAAATACTACCACATCCAACCTTTTAGCAATGTGCAACGTTGATGGTGGACCTAGACCTCAAGGCAGTCAGTGACCCACATGTTGCAATGAGTGACGTCATGACCTAGAAATTTCATATATTGAGTCATGTGGGTTGACATGAGTCACTTACTTGAGGAGGCTGTCAGTATTTGAAATGGAGGGTGGGGTGTACAGTCTAGTCAATTATCTAGGCTTACCAAATGTGAACAGGACATATGCTTAAACAAGGATGTGAGTGTCAGCTGTTAAATAAGTGCTGCGAGAGTCAAATATACGTAGTGTGCACAGACAGTCCAGCAATATGCAGTTACACTATACATGCCGTTGGTAAGGTATGCCTACTTACGGCGGAGATGATGGGTACATCAGTGTGTGGAATAGCTTTTCAAAAGGAACTCGTTCAAAACCATCTGTGGACATGTGGGGACATGGCTGAGTTCATTGTGTCAGTGTAGGTATCATAAGGTACGTACTGTGGATGAATGACAAGATGGCGCATGCCTGGCCTTTTCGTACATTTGCTTTTCAAATCCTGCCAGCGGAAGTTCGCTGCTCGGTAGGCGATCACCACGGAAAGTGCTTCCTTTGAATAGCATTGGTTGAATTGAATCTTGCGGCCCAATGGCAGACCCCGTGCATGACGTACGGCGACTATGTGGCCATATATAAATAAATGTGACCATACCTCTTCACTTGTCTACTGACACTGCTGCGATCAAGACCTCTTCAACTGAAGCTGCTGTTTTCCTTCTCTGTGAGCCATCTTGTCCTGTGAAAAAGGGTTGAGGGCTCCAGCCTTCTATCCTGAAGAACTGGAAAAGCAGGTAGAAGAGGTCCTCCTTGTGTATGGAGAACTCTATGGCTCAGCTGAAAAGTCAGGTAGGAAACTGAGGTCGGTCATTTAATTTGTTGGTATGCGTGAAGTCCTGTGTCTGGCTCTACAACGTTGTTTGTGTGTGCTGTGTGTCATATGATATGTGAGATAGTGTACATACATGTGAAATATCTGAGTTTGAGAGTGCATGTGTAAAGTCAGTTTAATACCAAACGTATCAACCATTTGTCTTTGAACATGTCGCTTTATTGAACTCGCTGCATCTGCTGGGACTCAATCTCCCACAATCACTAGAATCACCGAGGAATCTTTCAACATTTGAGGAGAAGGTAGGAAGACGTTTGGCCCTATTCCACCTCGTATTCCACCTCGTATCTGGATATCAACAATGTTAACTGCTGAGGAGACTGCCTTTTGAGTGTGACAGATAACAGATATCAGATAGCACTCCCACTTTATTCTGCACATCGTCACTTTGGCATTTTGGCACTTGGCAGCATTTGCACAGTTTTACCGAGCCCACCTAAGGTCGTCACAACCCCTTTACATTTGCCTATCGGGACTGAGGTACTGAGGTAACAAAGGGTACTGTTATTTGCCTTTTAATTGTTGAAGGTGTAACCCGCTGACTCCCTGGAGCCTGCTTATTGAGGATTAACATGAGCAAAAGGAAGGTTATTAAGGAAAATCAAGGGTCTGGACACGTTGGGACCCTGGATGCCTTCTTAAAGAGGGCTGAATCTGTACTTGCACATGAAATTGAGCTAACTGAGAGAAGGCTTTCCTTGGATTCACTGATTGTGCATAAACGTTATTCTTTAGGTGGAGGTGCCTTAGCTACTGATCAATTGAATTCTGGGCAATTAACAGATGAAACCAGCTTTGCTATAGCCCCAACAGCGAATCTACCCTCATCTATCGATCCTTTATCCGAACATTGTAATGCAACTCTGGAGCTATTAACGTCTGTGCAAGAGGATATTAACTACTCAGATGCAAAGTCTAGGAAAAGAAATGGGGGTGGCCTTTTAAAACAAAAATCATTGAAAAGGGCCTGTAAGGAGAAACCCATTGGGAACGAGGAATTGGACTTAGGACCTTCTTTACACCGGAGATCTACTAGAGCTACTAGGCTAAATGAAACTACTAATCAACCCCATTTGGAGAATGATCATGCTTATGACTCTGATTTACTGAAAGGAATTGAAACTATGGTAACTATACTTCTAAATCCTATATTGTATAAACTAACTCAAATAGAGGAAAATGTATCTTCCTTAGAGGGTTCTTATTTCCCAAATCGTGCTCCTCCTAATATTACTGTGTTAACAGACACAGCGAGGTCTAATCCTCAACCAGGTAGGGTGCCCCCTATGGTGCCCGAAGTAGCCACTGATAGCCTGGGAAGTTATGATCTTCAACAAACAACAGGGCTGTCTACTGATTTGCCGGGTTCTGTTCGAGAATCGGCAAAAAAGTTGAGAGCCAATGCACAGAACAGTCTCCATCAGACTCAGGCACAATGTAATAGTGAGAATATTTGCTGTACTAGGTCATGTGGTGAACCGCAAATATCTAATGGGACCACAGGTACTCACCTTTATGTTAGTCCTTCCATTTCCTACGCCCTCTTGGAGGGTAGTGCCCAAGCGCCTTGCTTGGGGAGGGGAAGTGCTCAGTACTTTGTAGAGACCGGAAAAACTGAAGGCAGGTTAGATCTCCCCCCAGCAGCCTGCCCGTATGTTATAGTCTTAGCTAATGTCCCTGAACTGAAATCAAACTCGATAGAAAGTACGGAGCAGTTAATACATAAATCCCAGCATTGGCTATCTAACTGCCTAGGAGAAAATGATAATGCGCATAAAACATTATTATGGATAGGAGGGTTACTTGGGTAGGAATAGCTCCTAAGACCATTAAAGGTGACTGTGTTGTATTTAATTTTGATAATCGACATTTAGTGGGTGAACTACTATTTGGGTTACCAAGTATACCATCATTCACTCTCAAATTGTTGACCTTCCTTTGGGTTTCTTTTATAAACCTTATTTCTCACCCCAGCTTCCTATCTCCAGATCACATACTACCTGGAAGCCCTCTCGTCACCCGTTTAATCAACCTCCTACCCCCTTAGTTTTACCTTTTCCTATAAGGAATAGCTTTGCTGCACTAGAAGGATTGTCTACCTGTGACTGACTGGATGACCAGATTACATTAGCCAATGGGGTGTTATAGGATTACAAAACATGTCTCCTTTGCTCACCGTTCCTTCAGTAATTCTTCAAGCACCAAAGGTATGCAGTTAGAGAGTCTGAACATGCCTGAGAAACCGATACACCAAGAGAATATCTTAGGTTCTATAGCGGCTATGTCTTGGAATATTGCTGGTTACATTCAAAAAAGGTCTAATGCAGAATGGTTGCCTCTGCTGACATCTAAAGATATAGTGTGTTTCCAAAAGACTTGGGAAATTGAATCAATACATCTGAATGGGTACTGTTCTTTTCAAACTCCTGCTATACCCTCACCTGCTGGTCGGGCAAAGGGTGCCTTACTGCTTTACTGATCCTACTCTCTAATGCTTTTTTCACCTAAAGTGAAGTCATTTTTAAATACGTCACCTTATTATCATATTATTCTAATAGAGCACTGTGTGGATTATTGATGGCTCCTTATTAACTTTTATAATAACAATTTTGGAAGCAATCAAGCAGCGGTGTTGGCTCCCTTAGAAAGAGATATCAATAACTTGCAAGACAAATGCACTAAACCCTGCAATATAATTTGGGGATTTTAACGCACATCCTTGGGACAAGATTAAGGTGCCAATATGTGGTATGCAGGATGATGTGGAGAGTGTCTCTCACTTTGCCCATACTGAGTATGGTAATGCCTTAAACAGATTATTAACTATAAACAATGTTGTATTTTTAAATGTTTCTGGAATTTTAACTGGTCAGTTAGGATTTACTTTTTTATATCGCTCTGTTTCCTCTACCCTTGACTATGTTTTGGTCTCTGATTCAATAAGAGGGCTTTTCTCTTACTTTGAAATTGATTTTTATCCTTTTAGTGAACATGCTGCAATAACTTTTCTGATTCCTTCTGTAAAGGAAATTGAATGCGTTTTTAATATCCCTGTAGACCCTGTAATTGCAAGTGAGAACGGTGTCGTTTTGAAGTGGGAAAGAGTGGATACTACAAGGTTTTTGGCCAATCCAGTCTCCAATCGATTTGAAGAGATAATGCTTTGCTTAGACTCAGTTTCTCATGATAGCACGGTCTCGACCTTTGAGCTGATTTTATCTGATATTAAAAATAATTTAACCCGTGTTATGCGTAATGGCCATCGCAAAACAATGTAGTTGGTTTGATGAGGACTGTGATAAAACATTAAAAAACCTTCATATGGCCTTGAAGTCCAAACCTCGAAACCCACCTTTGGTTAAGTCTTTGCGTCAAGCTTATAAAAAAGCAAGGACAACTAGGGTGGAAGCCCTAAAGGAAGAGTGGTGGGAAAATTTGCAAAAGGCTGCTCTATTAAAAAGTACGCAGGCATTTTGGTCTTTGATTAACGCACCCTTTTTAGATGAGCTGTCTATGACCACAGATACACACGTTGAACAGGAGGAATGGGTGACCCATTTTGAAAATCTATTTGGAGTTGATGAGAGGTTAACTGCTCAGTTTAATCCCGTAAATTTAGAAAGGGCAAAGGGGTGCTGTTACTTTTAGACACGAAGAAACAAAGTTTGCTTGAAATCAGTGCAAACGTGCAGAGGCACCGGATGGAGTCCCTATTGATCTGTTTTTAGAGGACCAAGATCTTTGGACCCCACTTTTAACAAATGTTTTTAATAAAATTGCCCAAATAGGTCCCCCTTCTTCGTGGAAGACCACTGTAATAGTTCCTATCTACAAAAAGGGGGATAGGTCAATTCGGAAAAACTATAGATCTATCTCTTTGATAGATTCTACCGCAAAACGAATGGGTCCGCTGCTTTTAAACCGATTGGAGGACTGGGCCCTAGAAAAGAATATAATAATCCAATGTCAGTTTGTCTTTAGAAAAGGGAAAGGCACTGTGGATCAGTGCCTGAACCTGAGTCTAATTAAAGCAAAATATACGGCAGCCAAAAAAGGCAATCTCTATCTTGCCTTCATGGATGTTCCCGCAGCCTTCGACTGCGTGGCACAGCCTAGGCTGTGGCAGATCATGGAAGCAATGGGGATTGACCTGAATATTATTAATATTATTCGTGAGTTATACTCAGGTGCCTCAGTCTGTGTTCGCTATGGAAAGGGAGGTGAGTGTACCGGGTATTTTAAAATTGCTAGAGGTGTGAAGCAGGGGTGTGTTCTCGCCCCCTTCCTATCCGCACTCTATACCAATGATGTAGAATCTGCCCTGCTGGGATCTACTCCAGATTTTCCTTACATTAATTCATTACAGGTACCAATACTATTATACGCGGATGACGCAGTAGTTTTAGCCTGCAACAGCAATGCGCTGCGCCGCTTTGTATTGGAATATACACAATTTATGAACAATCTGGATATGAAAGTTAACTATGCAAAGTCTTTTATCCTAGTGGCAGGCCCAAAACAGAGAAAACAGCCCCAAATTAACACTGAAGGGGGCAAACTGGGAGTTGTTGATTCTTTTAACTATCTAGGTATTATTTTGGACCGTCAAACTAATTGGCAAAACATGATTGTGAATAGGGGGACACAGATGGAAAAGAATATTGGGGCCCTAACTAAATTTATAAAAAAGCTAGTTTAAAACCTGTACATGTTATAAAAACATTGTATGGAGCTAAGACGGTATCTGCTGCCACTTATGGAGCAGCTGTCTGGGGAAAGAGATATTGCACAAAACTGCAATCTATTGAAGATAACTTAAAAAAAAAAAATTCACTGCCAAAGTCATGTTCCAATTTTAACTGCCATATGGAATTGACAGCCCCCTATATTACTGATAAAATCTGTGGCACCAATTTTAATGTGGCACTCAATATGGAGTAAGGAGACCCTCTCATTGACAAGAGATATTGTAAAGGATCTTTTGAAGTTAGATGGGGTGGGTAATATCAGGTGGCTACGCTATGTCGAATCGACTCAAAAACAGCTGGGTTACATCCTCTCTTCGCAGACCCTACAACTTGTTGGTCTATTTCTAAGAACGACTTGACAGTACATTTTCTGTCTAACTTGCAGGCAAGAAGGGAGGCTCTAAATACTAAGCTGTCAACAGTTAAAGCATACCTGGCAGGCCCTAGCACGATGCAAATGGATATAAATTCAACATATCCATCGTTCGTCACTAATCTACAACACAGATATATTCTGGTGAGATTCTGGCTAAATATTATTCCTTTGATGTTGGGTCTTCTCATAACATCTATGTTGCCTCCGATCTCCCATTTTGTAACTTTGATGAGCGATCCATACAGAGTGATATGAATTTTCTGCTTTTCTGTAAGTTTTATTGTGATGAAAGGAAAAGGTTTATTATCCCCCACATGCGTAAAATGAATTTTAAACAGTGTTGTGTGGCCCTTTACTACCTGCGGTTACTGTCTGACCCTCTTACCTGTTTATCTTTGGCATCTTTCTTTTTATCTGCCCTAAAAAAGAGACGTTCAATCTGCTAATCTTCATCTTTAAAAGAGGAATCAATTTATTGTATTGTGTTTATAATTATGTGTTTATACACTTTTAATGTGATAATTCTGTATAATTCTTTGTATTTTAACTGTACTGTAATGTTGTGGAATGTTTTATCTGTAGTATAATTTTTATGCCTTCATTGTGTTGGCAAAATAAAGTTATTCTGACTGACTGAACATGTCAGTGCTGCTTAGCATGCACAATGTCTTGCCTGGGTAAGGTTGTTGCAGAACTTCTGGCATTGCTGGTCATATTTATGATAGTTGATGTTCATTGCCTCAGTGTCTGTGCTGTGTCTGTGTCCTGTGATATTAAGGTGGGGATTATGTGAGGAATGTGTAGAGATGAAATGCTGCTGCATGAGCAAGCAGTGCTGTTAACACCATGTAAATGAGCCAACCTACATGGCACTGATTCCCTTACAGTGTCTCACTAGGCTTGAGATACATACGAGGTGACACATGCAACTCTATGCAGCCTGTGAACTCACAAAATGTAGGGTATCTGTCTTTCTGGTGCACACTGGGTGCAGGTGGCAAGGACACTGCCTGTTGATGCACTTCGTTTCACTTGACAGAGGCAGAAAGACACCATCACTGTGGCGTTATCATGTCAGTCCCTTGTGACTCCATGGGATATGTTTTTGTTCTGCATGTCCCCAATCTCACTCCCTTTCCACACTACTCTGTCCATACCTTGTGTACATGTTGTACAATAGGTTATTTTGCAGCCCCTGATCAAGGACTTGTCACTGTTGTCCCACAATGTGGTAATATGTTTTGAGAGTGATTCCGCTCATGATCTTCCTATGTTGTATTTTTGCTGTTTTAATGGCAGAAGATTTGCTGGTTGAGAGCTCATGTCACTTGTTTGACAGTACTTAGACTTGGCCATGCATGCACTCCAACACTTGTAGAGCTCAGCATCTTGTCCTGATTAGTGTTTTGTAGCAGGTGGTTTTTGGGATGTATGTATTTGTCTTCCCTGTGACAGTAGCATGGGGTATGTCCTGTGCAGTAGTGGTAAACACACAGATTCTAACCCACTTTTGTTTACACCCTTTAAGTAGTCCACATGGCCAGAGCATAACAGAGTGTCTGCTGACAGAGTGACATATGAGAGTTCTCACATTTTGTTTTAGACATGACTGTCCTCACTATTGTCATGTTGCATGTGGCATGTGCTAGTTGTATATGTTCCATGTGGTGACATGGTGTGTAGAGACATGTCCAAGTGGTTTGCCCATAATGGGTTGTGTATGGTATTGTGTGTGCCTCTGTAACTCACAGCTGACTCCATTGGTGCACAGGCAGGGTTGTTAGATGATGTTGATTAGTACCAGAGTCTGAATGCCTCATATGGTGGTGATATTCATGGGAGGCCTACTCATGTAGATTGTGAAGAGTTGCCCCTTCCTTGTGCTCGGGTTAGCAATAGTTGTTTCTGATTCCAGCATTGTACAAGCCAACAAGCAGTGACCTTGTCTTGCTTGATGTGTTGTCTCTGTACAGGTCAATGCCCATCAGAAGCAAGCATTGTAGAAAGCCATCGCCAGGAAAGTGCGGGCCCTGAGACTCCATCACCAGCGCAACGTCCACTCACATAAGAGGTGGGAGAACTTCAGATGGAGTTGCTGCAATATTGCAGAAACCCAGCTGGGAAGGTCCTCATCAACGTTACAGGAGCGCCCGCTGGACCCTGACTCCCCTTATGGACTGTGTCCTGGCGGTGGCCTACCCGAAGCTTGATGGGCAGTACATGTTCTGCGATCATGCTCTTACATTTTACTTCCTTTACAGGTGGGAAATTCTACACAAACGATGAGGGTGACTCATCTTCTGAAGCTGAAAGTTGTTGTATCATGGGCAGTTGTTGTGAGAGGTGTCTGCATCTTGAACATGACGTTTGTGCTGTGTTCTAGATTTAGAGGTGATAAAGGGACATCTGAATGTAACAGGCACATGGCTTGGTGATCTGGCATGATGCTTACGCAAGTTGAGTAAAGTTGAGTGTGTGACTGATGTCCCACCAAGGACACTTTACTCCATTGTGCAATGAGAGTTATTCCCCAAATTATATGTGCCATTTCCACTGAAGTTCTTACATGTGCCGTAGTTGACAGTGCCAGTGGAAGCAAACATATTTTGAGATTTGGACTTTGAAATGGTGGTCATGTTTGACATTGCGAGATGTGTATCCCCACTAGTGCCATGTGTATTGCTGTTTACATGATTGCACGTGTACCTTCTGATTTTATGTTTGCTTTGTTCTGGCAATGGATATGTTCAATGATAAGTGCCTGCAGATGTATGTTGATGATTGGCTTTTGCATGTGTTATCAAATGTGTTAAGGGAAATTTTGATATGTTGTGGTTATGTGGGCTGTTGTGTACACCCAAACAGTGTGTGACAGGTGTGAGTTTCTGTGTTCATAATGACCTACTGTAGGGCTATGTTTGTAATGTAAAGTGTAGTCACAGTTGTGTCCCACATCCAGGTCATCGATTTGGTGGTGTGTAGTTATGTGGAGTACACATGTCCAATGTAGAGGGTGCACTCACATAAGCTGACCTTCATGTGAGATGTGACATGAATATGTGGTGTGGTTATCTGTGTGTTTTTACACTATTGTGGCCTAGTTTTAGTGTGTAGAAATCATTGGGGCTGGTTATTTGCCTTATATGTTGGTCACAGATGTAACTCTGTTTCAATGTGTTGTGCATAGATGAACATTCTAGGCATTGCAATACTGGACAGGAATGTGGAGCTAGAATGTGGTGATAGTTACCAAAAATATCAATGTGAAGTGAGGAAGTACGTGGCTGTGTTAGGGGTCTCTTACCATGGATTTATGTTAATCATCTTACAGTAGAAGTTCAGCCCCCTTGTGCCCATACAAATTGTAGTGGCTCATGTAGGTACAGTTGTGTATAGCAAATTAATGCTGTTGTTGAGGTGTGTGTTGGAGGATTGTGGCCAGTAGTCTCACACATGTTTCCACTGTCTCTTCAGCATCATCCGAGCAAGGCAGAGGAGACCATGTGGATGACTTTGGGGAGGCAGCTGGACAGACAGAGTGGATCCAGTCAGGAGACTGACAGCAGGGAAGTCAAAGTCTTGGAGGATGAGGGGAGTGCCCTGGAGGATAAAGACTCGTCATATTCATCTTTGGTGAGTCAGGCTCCAGTGGCAGCTCTGTGGTAGTGCTGTGCCCCACAGGAAAGGGGTCTACACCACCCTTGTCTACCACCTGCTGTTCAACATCCGTGCTGCTCCCCAGCAAGTTGTCCGGATCCGCTCCTTTGTCCCAGGTGCCTCATCCCCAGCCCAGGTGCCTTCGCTTCCCTGGGTGAGGTGGCTATTACCCTCCTAAGGCAGATCTCTGTAAGGCAGACTGCACTGCTGAGTGCCCTCCAGGGCCAATCCAACGTCATGACGCTGGAGTTCCTGGAGGGTATTCAAAGTAGCTTGTGGGCCCAACATAGATCTATTCAGGAAATGGCATCCTCACAGACGCCAGTCTTCCACCAAGACCATCCTTCCACACCTCCACTCGCTTCATTCAAATTCCACTTCCCTTTACTTATACCTGTCTCAACAAAACACAAACATAGGCGCAGGCGGACAACAACATCCACAAGCACCACACTAGGACCAAAACACAGAAAGGCTTCCATACATGCACCCACCAAAGAGACAATTACCTCCATCAGCAGCAGTACAACACACATATCCACAGAGTGCCCACCATCAGACACGGCCCAATCACAAACACCTTCAGATCTACAGACACAAGCAACAGGCACACCCATGAACAGACAGACACTTGCTCAACCCCCCTAAGCCCACCCCTTCTCAGCCCCCCTTCCCAGACTCCTGTGTCCTAGAAGTTCCCCTTGTCTTTCCTTCTGCCCACACCACTGCCCCTCCTTCCTTGGTTGAGGCAGGTCCTCCAAATACTGACCCCGGTCTTCCCTGATTTGTTTTTCTGAGGTGCCTGGACTGCCCCCCTGATGCCCCTTCCTGGGGAGGTTTGCCTGGCAGTGTAATGGTAGGTAAGTTAAGTGGTACGGTAATGTGCTAGCCACATTTAGAATTTGGCTGAACATTGGCCTTATTTGATTTGTTGTTTTGTTTCAATAAAGATTGTTTATTGAATGGTACATTATATGAGCCTTTGTTCATCATGCAAAGTGATGTGATGCTTAACTTCAGTTGGTTCTACTATATTTATGTACTTTTGAGTGAGGAATCAGTGGTTCTTTATCAGTGGTATATGTGATCTGATCTTTGCATCTGTTCAGGAGATGTTATGGATGAGGGGACATGTTTATGAACTCGATGTGTCGGATCTATACCTACTGGTTGATATGTTGCTTTGTGTGGGTTTACATTCGATCAGCATTTTGCCTTGACTGATGTTTGCCAAATAAAGCTGGGCCACCTGCCAGTGATATTTTTGTGATCTGTGTGTTGTGATTTGGATTGAGATGCTTATGTATCCACACATGGGGGGTGTCATCTTGTCATACCTCAACCCCTTTGTTGCTAGGCCTTTTCCCCTCCTGTGCTAAGCCTTTTTTGGGCTATTTGGGGTAGTGTGCGCTTAGGCCCCTGTAACTTTTTGACCACATTAGGTATCCACGCCAAATTTGCGTCCTTTTCTTCCAACATCATGGGGATTCTGAAGGTACCCAGGGTTTGTGGATTCTCCTAGAGGGTTCCCAGAAATTAGTCAAAATACAGCAAAATTTTGTTTTTTTTGTGAAAAATGGGGAAAAGTGGCTGCAAATGAAAGCGTCTTCGTTTTTCTCTGCAAATGATATCAAAAAAGGGTTTGTGGGGCTGAAATCACAATTTCTCCAGCTTTTAGGGAATGACAGATTTTTGTCAGAAATCCAACATTTTTTACACAGTTTTGACATTTTTCTGGGACATACCCTATTTTTGCTATTTTTTGTGCTTTGAACCTCCTTCCAGATAATGGTAAAAATGGGTAGAAAAGCAATAATGGACCCTAGAAAGCTATACATTTTTGAAAAGTAGACAGAATTCTGAATTCAGCAAGGGGTCATTTGTGTAGATCCATCAAGGTTTCTTTATAGAAACTAACAGGTAAATATAGGAAAAATTAAAAATTTGTTGAAAAAAGCAGCCTTTTGAGTCAACGTTTTCACCCGTAACTTCTTCGAATTATGACATCTCTTTGAAAGCAATGTACCGTTACATCCGCTGGACCTTCCTGGTTGTGGGGATATATAGGACTTGTAGGTTCACCAAGAGCCCAACGAACCCAGAGTAAAAAACTGAGCTGCATTTTGTAATGGTTTTTTTTTTTGTTCCGGGTATATAGCAATTATTGTGGGAAAATGTATACATGGAAAAATCGGTATGAAAGACACCTATGTATTTCTGAAATGGGAACAAATTACAGAGTTTAGAAACAGTGCATATTTGCACATTTTCGAAATTGGGAATACTCATACTAGCATGACAATTATTGGTCATTTTTCAAAATGACTTTTTTTTTACACAATGTCTTTCATTTGGAAGGGAGAAATGCATCAAAAATCAATAGGTAATAACATTTGCTTTACAAATCTGAACTACCCTAAGTCTCCCGATAAAAATGGTACCTCACTTGTGTGGGTAGGAATAGTGCCCACGACAAGAAGTGGCTCAAAACCTAAGGTTACCCAGAATCCTTTGCAAACGTAAAACAATGACAAAAAAAACACATTTTCCCCACATTTCTGGGATGGAAAGTTCTGGAATCAGCGTGGATCCACAAATTTCCAACCACCCCGCGTTCCCCAAAGTCCTACGAGAAAAATGGTACCACACTTGTGCGGATCGGCCTAGTGCCCGCGACAGGAAACGGCGCAAAACGCAACGTGGTCACACCTCAATTTTGCAGTGAAAAATGACCCTTTTTTGGCAAAGTGACTAGCTGTAGTTCTTGAACACTAGCCCTGCCGGCACCTAGGGAAACCTAGCAAACCTATACATTTTTCAAAACTAGACACCCAGGGGAATCCAGGATGGGGTGACTTGACTGCCTCCCACCATGGTCTGTTACCCAGAATCCCTTGCAAACGTAAACAAATGACAAAAAAAACACATTTTCCCCATATTTCTGGGATGGAAAGTTCTGGAATCTGCGCGGATCCACAAATTTCCACCCACCCCGCATTCCCCAAAGTCCTACGAGAAAAATGGTACCGTACTTGTGTGGGTCGGCCTAGTGCCCGCGACAGGAAACGGCACAAAACGCAACGTGGTCCCACCTCAATTTTGCAGTGAAAAATGACCCTTTTTTGGCAAAGTGACTAGCTGTAGTTTTTGAACCCTAGCCCTGCCGGCACCTAGGGAAACCTAGCAAACCTATACATTTTTGAAAACTAGACACCCAGGGGAATCCAGGATGGGGTGACTTGACTGCCTCCCACCATGGTCTGTTACCCAGAATCCCTTGCAAATGTAAACAAATGACAAAAAAAACACATTTTCCCCACATTTCTGGGATGGAAAGTTCTAGAATCTGCGTGGATCCACAAATTTCCACCCACCCCGCGTTCCCCAAAGTCCTACGAGAAAAATCGTACCTCACTTGTGCGGGTCGGCCTAGTGCCCGTGACAGGAAACGGCGCAAAACGCAACGTGGTCACACCTCAATTTTGCAGTGAAAAATGACCCTTTTTTGCCAAGTGACTAGCTGTAGTTTTTGAACCCTAGCCCTGCCGGCACCTAGGGAAACCTAGCAAACCTATACATTTTTGAAAACTAGACACCAGGGGAATCGAGGATGGGGTGACTTGACTGCCTCCCACCATGGTCTGTTACCCAGAATCCCTTGCAAACGTAAAACAATGACAAAAAAACCACATTTTCCCCACATTTATGGGATGGAAAGTTCTGGAATCTGCGTGGATCCACAAATTTCCACCCACCCCGCGTTCCCCAAAGTCCTACGAGAAAAATGGTACCTCACTTGTGCGGGTCGGCCTAGTGCCCGCGACAGGAAACGGCGCAAAACGCAACGTGGTCACACCTCAATTTTGCAGTGAAAAATGACCCTTTTTTGGCAAAGTGACTAGCTGTGGTTTTTGAACCATAGCCCTGCCGGCACCTAGGGGAACCTAGCAAACCTATACATTTTTGAAAACTAGACACCCAGGGAAATCGAGGATGGGGTGACTTGACTGCCTCCCACCATGGTCTGTTACCCAGAATCCCTTGCAAACGTAAAACAATGACAAAAAAAACACATATTCCCCACATTTCTGGGATGGAAAGTTCTGGAATCTGCGTGGATCCACAAATTTCCACCCACCCCGCGTTCCCCAAAGTGCTACGAGAAAAATGGTACCTCACTTGTGCGGGTCGGCCTAGTGCCCGCGACAGGAAACGGCGCAAAACGCAATGTGGTCACACCTCAATTTTGCAGTGAAAAATGACAATTTTTTGGCAAAGTGACTAGCTGTAGTTTTTGAACCCTCGCCCGGCCGGCACCTAGGGAAACCTAGCAAACCTATACATTTGTGAAAACTAGACACTCAGGGGAATCCAGGATGGGGTGACTTGACTGCCTCCCACCATGGTCTGTTACCCAGAATCCCATGCAAACGTAAAAAAATGACCAAAAAAACACATTTTCCCCACATTTCTGGGATGGAAAGTTCTGGAATCTGCGTGGATCCACAAATTTCCACCCACCCCGCGTTCCCCAAAGTCCTACGAGAAAAATGGTACCTCACTTGTGCGGGTCGGCCTAGTGCCCGCGACAGGAAACGGCGCAAAACGCAACATGGTCACACCTCAATTTTGCAGTGAAAAATGACCCTTTTTTGGCAAAGTGACTAGCTGTAGTTTTTGAACCCTAGCCCTGCCGGCACCTAGGGAAATGTTATGCCCTGCATAGTATTTTCATATCTTGCAGTTTACTAGTTCACCTGCTGATCAGCCACAGTGTGTGTTTGGAGTAGAATGTTGAGAGTGCTGTGATGCATGGAACGTCTGGGAGTCTGACTGGGTGAGGTATGACAGTTGGACAGATGGGCTGAGCAGCAGGCAGGCTGCTCCTGGTGGGGTTTGATACTACAAAGGGGTTTGCTGTGGCATGTTACCAAGGACTAACTACTGGGCTAACCTACTTTACCTTAACCTGTTACCTGTTCTACCTGTTGGATGTACCAGTAAACCAACTTGCTGTACAACTGGAATAAAGGTACTAAAGAACTTACATGGCTATCAGCGTCTACTTCCTGTAAGAGTACAACAGGAAACCTAGCAAACCTATACATTTTTGAAAACTAGACACCCAGGGGAATCCAGAATGGGGTGACTTGACTGCCTCCCACCATGGTCTGTTACCCAGAATCCCATGCAAACGTAAAAAAATGACCAAAAAAACACATTTTCCCCACATTTCTGGGATGGAAAGTTCTGGAATCTGCGTGGATCCACAAATTTCCACCCACCCCGCGTTCCCCAAAGTCCTACGAGAAAAATGGTACGTCACTTGTGCGGGTCGGCCTAGTGCCCGCGACAGGAAACGGCGCAAAACGCAACGTGGTCACACCTCAATTTTGCAGTGAAAAATGACCCTTTTTTGGCAAAGTGACTAGCTGTAGTTTTTTAACCCTAGCCCTGCCGGCACCTAGGGAAACCTAGCAAACCTATACATTTTTGAAAACTAGACACCCAGGGGAATCCAGGATGGGGTGACTTGACTGCCTCCCACCATGGTCTGTTACCCAGAATCCCTTGCAAACGTAAAAAAATGACAAAAAAAACACATTTTCCTCACATTTCTGGGATGGAAAGTTCTGGAATCTGCGTGGATCCACAAATTTCCACCCACCCCGCGTTCCCCAAAGTCCTACGAGAAAAATGGTACCTCACTTGTGCGGGTGAGCCTAGTGCCCGCGACAGGAAACGGCGCAAAACACAACGTGGTCACACCTCAATTTTGCAGTGAAAAATGACCCTTTTTTGGCAAAGTGACTAGCTGTAGTTTTTGAACCCTAGCCCTGCCGGCACCTAGGGAAACCTAGCAAACCTATACATTTTTGAAAACTAGACACCCAGGGGAATCCAGGATGGGGTGACTTAACTGCCTCCCACCATGGTCTGTTACCCAGAATCCCTTGCAAACGTAAAAAAATGACCAAAAAAAACACATTTTCCCCACATTTCTGGGATGGAAAGTTCTGGAATCTGCGTGGATCCACAAATTTTCACCCACCCTGCGTTCCCTAAAGTCCTACGAGAAAAATGGTACCTCACTTGTGTGGGTTGGCCTAGTGCCCGCGACAGGAAACGGCACAAAACGCAACATGGTCACACCTCAATTTTGCAGTGAAAAATGACTCTTTTTTGGCAAAGTGACTAGCTGTAGTTTTTGAACCCTAGCTCTGCCGGCACCTAGGGAAATGTTATGCCCTGCATAGTATTTTCATATCTTGCAGTTTACTAGTTCACCTGCTGATCAGCCACAGTGTGTGTTTGGAGTAGAATGTTGAGAGTGCTGTGATGCATGGAACGTCTGGGAGTCTGACTGGGTGAGGTATGACAGTTGGACAGATGGGCTGAGCAGCAGGCAGGCTGCTCCTGGTGGGGTTTGATACTACAAAGGGGTTTGCTGTGGCATGTTACCAAGGTCTAACTACTGGGCTAACCTACTTTACCTTAACCTGTTACCTGTTCTACCTGTTGGATGTACCAGTAAACCAACTTGCTGTACAACTGGAATAAAGGTACTAAAGAACTTACATGGCTATCAGCGTCTACTTCCTGTAAGAGTACAACAGGAAACCTAGCAAACCTATACATTTTTGAAAACTAGACACCCAGGGGAATCCAGAATGGGGTGACTTGACTGCCTCCCACCATGGTCTGTTACCCAGAATCCCATGCAAACGTAAAAAAATGACCAAAAAACACATTTTCCCCACATTTCTGGGATGGAAAGTTCTGGAATCTGCGTGGATCCACAAATTTCCACCCACCCCGCGTTCCCCAAAGTCCTACGAGAAAAATGGTACGTCACTTGTGCGGGTCGGCCTAGTGCCCGCGACAGGAAACGGCGCAAAACGCAACGTGGTCACACCTCAATTTTGCAGTGAAAAATGACCCTTTTTTGGCAAAGTGACTAGCTGTAGTTTTTTAACCCTAGCCCTGCCGGCACCTAGGGAAACCTAGCAAACCTATACATTTTTGAAAACTAGACACCCAGGGGAATCCAGGATGGGGTGACTTGACTGCCTCCCACCATGGTCTGTTACCCAGAATCCCTTGCAAACGTAAAAAAATGACAAAAAAAACACATTTTCCTCACATTTCTGGGATGGAAAGTTCTGGAATCTGCGTGGATCCACAAATTTCCACCCACCCCGCGTTCCCCAAAGTCCTACGAGAAAAATGGTACCTCACTTGTGCGGGTGAGCCTAGTGCCCGCGACAGGAAACGGCGCAAAACACAACGTGGTCACACCTCAATTTTGCAGTGAAAAATGACCCTTTTTTGGCAAAGTGACTAGCTGTAGTTTTTGAACCCTAGCCCTGCCGGCACCTAGGGAAACCTAGCAAACCTATACATTTTTGAAAACTAGACACCCAGGGGAATCCAGGATGGGGTGACTTGACTGCCTCCCACCATGGTCTGTTACCCAGAATCCCTTGCAAACGTAAAAAAATGACCAAAAAAAACACATTTTCCCCACATTTCTGGGATGGAAAGTTCTGGAATCTGCGTGGATCCACAAATTTTCACCCACCCTGCGTTCCCTAAAGTCCTACGAGAAAAATGGTACCTCACTTGTGTGGGTTGGCCTAGTGCCCGCGACAGGAAACGGCGCAAAACGCAACATGGTCACACCTCAATTTTGCAGTGAAAAATGACTCTTTTTTGGCAAAGTGACTAGCTGTAGTTTTTGAACCCTAGCTCTGCCGGCACCTAGGGAAACCTACCAAACCCACGCATTTCTGAAAACTAGACACCCGGCGGCTTCCAGGGAGGTATGGCTTGCGTGCATCCCCCAACATTTCCTTACCCAGAATCCCCTGCAAACCTTAATTTTTGCTGGAAAAATCACTTTTTTCACACATTTTGGGGTGGGAAAGTTGTGGCATCACCAGGCTCACACAAATTTACCACCACCCAGCGTTCCCCCAGGTCTCCCGGTAAAAATGGTGCCTCACTTGTGTGGGAGGCCCAAGTACCCGCGGCAGGCAAGGGCCCAAAACGTAGTGAGATGACATCAAAATGGCCTATCGCAAAACCACCTGGTTTTGCAAGGGGGGTCACTTTGGTTTTTGACCCGGTGCTCGGCGGCCATCTAGGGAAACCTTCCAAACCCACGCATTTCTGAAAACTAGACACCCCGCGGCTTCCAGGGAGGTATGGCTTGCGTGGATCCCCCAACGTTTCCTTACCCAGAATCCCCTGCAAACCTCAATTTTAGCTGAAAAAATCACTTTTTCAACACATTTTGGGGTGGGAAAGTTGTGGCATCACCGGGCTCACACAAATTTACCACCACCCAGCGTTCCCCCAGGTCTCCCGGTAAAAATGGTGCTTCAAGTGTGTGGGAGGCCCAAGTACCCGCGGCAGGCAAGGGCCCAAAACGTAGTGAGATGACATCAAAATGGCCTATCGCAAAACCACCTGGTTTTGCAAGGGGGGTCACTTTGGTTTTTGACCCGGTGCTCGGCGGCCATCTAGGGAAACCTACCAAACCCATGCATTTCTGAAAACTAGACACCCGGCGGCTTCCAGGGAGGTATGGCTTGCGTGGATCCCCCAACGTTTCCTTACCCAGAATCCCCTGCAAACCTCAATTTTAGCTGAAAAAAAACACTTTTTTCACACATTTTGGGGTGGGAAAGTTGTGGCATCACCGGGCTCACACAAATTTACCACCACCCAGCGTTCCCCCAGGTCTCCCGGTAAAAATGGTGCCACACTTGTGTGGGAGGCCCAAGTACCCGCGGCAGGCAAGGGCCCAAAACGTAGTGAGGTGACATCAAAATGACCTATCGCAAAACCACCTAGTTTTGCAAGGGGGGTCACTTTGGTTTTTGACCCGGTGCTCGGCGGCCATCTAGGGAAACCTACCAAACCCATGCATTTCTGAAAACTAGACACCCGGCGGCTTCCAGGGAGGTATGGCTTGCGTGGATCCCCCAACTTTTCCTTACCCAGAATCCCCTGCAAACCTCAATTTTAGCTGAAAAAATCACTTTTTTCACACATTTTGGGGTGGGAAAGTTGTGGCATCACCGGACTCACACAAATTTACCACCACCCAGCGTTCCCCCAGGTCTCCCGGTAAAAATGGTGCCTCACTTGTGTGGGAGGCCCAAGTACCCGCGGCAGGCAAGTGCCCAAAACGTAGTGAGGTGACATCAAAATGGCCTATCGCAAAACCACCTGGTTTTGCAAGGGGGCTCACTTTGGTTTTTGACCCGGTGCTCGGCGGCCATCTAGGGAAACCTACCAAACCCACACATTTCTGAAAACTAGACACCCGGCGGCTTCCAGGGAGGTATGGCTTGCGTGGATCCCCCAACGTTTCCTTACCCAAAATCCCCTGCAAACCTCAATTTTAGCTGAAAAAAATCACTTTTTTCACACATTTTGGGGTGGGAAAGTTGTGGCATCACCGGGCTCACACAAATTTACCACCACCCAGCGTTCCCCCAGGTCTCCCGGTAAAAATGGTGCCTCACTTGTGTGGGAGGCCCAAGTACCCGCGGCAGGCAAGGGCCCAAAACGTAGTGAGGCGACATTGCCAGAAATGCGTGGGTTTGGTAGGTTTCCCTAGATGGCCGCCGAGCACCGGGACAAAAGCCAAAGTGACCCCCCTTGCAAAACCAGGTGGTTTTGTGATAGGCCATTTTGATGTCGCCTCACTACGTTTTGGGCCCTTGCCTGCCGCGGGTACTTGGGCCTCCCACACAAGTGAGACACCATTTTTACCGGGAGACCTGGGGGAACGCTGGGTGGTGGTAAATTTGTGTGAGCCCGGTGATGCCACAACTTTCCCACCCCAAAATGTGTGAAAAAAGTGATTTTTTCAGCAAAAATTGAGGTTTGCAGGGGATTCTGGGTAAGGAAACGTTGGGGGATCCACGCAAGCCATACCTCCCTGGAAGCCGCCGGGTGTCTAGTTTTCAGAAATGCGTGGGTTTGGTAGGTTTCCCTAGATGGCCGCCGAGCACCGGGTCAAAAACCAAAGTGAGCCCCCTTGCAAAACTAGGTGGTTTTGCGATAGGCCATTTTGATGTCGCCTCACTACGTTTTGGGCCCTTGCCTGCCGCGGGTACTTGGGCCTCCCACACAAGTGAGGCACCATTTTTACCGGGAGACCTGGGGGAACGCTGGGTGGTGGTAAATTTGTGTGAGCCCGGTGATGCCACAACTTTCCCACCCCAAAATGTGTGAAAAAATTGATTTGTTCAGCTAAAATTGAGGTTTGCAGGGGATTCTGGGTAAGGAAACGTTGGGGGATCCACGCAAGCCATACCTCCCTCGAAGCCGCCGGGTGTCTAGTTTTCAGAAATGCATGGGTTTGGTAGGTTTTCCTAGATGGCCGCCGAGCACCGGGTCAAAAACCAAAGTGACCCTCCTTGCAAAACCAGGTGGTTTTGCGATAGGCCATTTTGATGTCGCCTCACTACGTTTTGGGCCCTTGCCTGCCGTGGGTACTTGGGCCTCCCACACAAGTGAGGCACCATTTTTACCAGGAGACCTGGGGGAACGCTGGGTGGTGGTAAATTTGTGTGAGCCCGGTGATGCCACAACTTTCCCACCCCAAAATGTGTGAAAAAAGTGACTTTTTTCAGCTAAAATTGAGGTTTGCAGGGGATTCTGGGTAAGGAAACGTTGGGGGATCCACGCAAGCCATAACTCCCTGGAAGCCGCCGGGTGTCTAGTTTTCAGAAATGCGTGGGTTTGGTAGGTTTCCCTAGATGGCCGCCGAGCACCGGGTCAAAAACCAAAGTTACCCCCCTTGCAAAACCAGATTAACTATTGTTCCTACAGAGTGAGAATTTTGGAGTAAAATTGCAAAGAAAATGTGGCAGACATTTTGAGGTTTGCAGGACATTGGGGATAAAAAAAAAATTTTGAATTCACAAGAGAGACATCACCATGAACTCCCATGGGTTTTAGACAATATCTACAGTTGGTGGGTTATTCTTACATGGAAAGTGTACCTTGGCAGAGAAACTAAAGACAAAGATTGCTGCACAACCATCTATTCCTCAAACACACACACATACTGGTTGGATTTGGCACGAGGGCGAGTCATGGTTCAGTGTATTAAATTTTATTAACTAGAGATTTCACAAAAATGAAATATACTGTCAATAATTAAATTCACAAAAAACCAAACCAATGACTCGCAGCTCGTGAGCTGTAAAGCCACGTCAAGGCACCAACCACTTTACAGGCCATTCACACACCTTTCATACGTGATACAAACAAGACCATTCGCACCACCAGGTACAAAAGCAACACAGTACAAAATTCACCAAAAAGGGACAAGGTACACCCTGCTTCAGAAAGACAAATATTACTGCACAGCCATCTAATCCGCAAGCACACACACATACTGGTTGGATTTGGCACGAGGGTGAGTGATGGTTCAGTAGATACAATTGTATTACCAAGTGATTTCACTAAACATGAAATGCACTGGTAATAATTGAAAGGGCGAGAAACTGAACCATTAACTCACAGCTCGTGAGCTGTAAAGCCACGACAAGGCACCAACCTCTTTACAGGCCATTCATACACCTTTCATACGTGTGAGACATACAAAACCATTCACACCTCCAGCCGCGGGCCAATCACATAACAAAACTCACACCAGAACACAGCGCCATTCAAGGGCCCATCACTTTCACATGCCCACAATCCAGACACAGCAACTACACATGCTGATGGATTGCGTGGAGTGGCACTCAGCTAGCAGTGTGTGTAGTGACCAGCAGAAAGTCACTAATCACACACAGCCAGCCGAGCTCCAGTCCACACACACCGCTAGCAGAGCGCCAGTCCACACACACCGCTAGCAGAGCGCCAGTCCACGCACACTGCTAGCCAAGCGCCAGTCCAGGCACACCGCCAGCCAAGCGCCAGTCCAGGCACACCGCCAGCCAATCGCCAATCCAGGCACACCGCCAGCCAATCGCCAATCCACGCACACCGCCAGCCAAGCTCCAGTCCACTGACACCTCCAGCCAAGCACCAGTCCGCACACACCACCAGTCCACGCACACCGCCAGCCAAGTACCAGTCCGCGCACACCGCCAGCCAGGCACCATTCCACGCACACCGCCTGCCAAGCTCCAGTCGACGCACACCACCAACCAAGCTCCAGTCCACGGACACCACCAGCCAAGCAATAGTCCGCACACACCACCAGTCCACACACACCAGCAGCCAAGTACCAGTCCACGCACACCGCCAGCCAAGCACCATTCCACGCACACCGCCAGCCAAGCTCCAGTCCACGCACACCACCAGCCACGCACCAGTCCACGCACACCGCCAGTCCATGCACACCACCAGTCCACGCTCACCGCCAGCCAAGCACCATTCCACGCACACCACCAACCAAGTGCCAGTCCACACACACCAACAGCCAAGCACAAGCCTACACACACCGCCATCACATTTAGGATTTTTTTAGAAAAAAATAAAAACACAAACAAATCGCAACTAGATACAAATCTTCTAACAGAAAATCAGCAACTAAATACATTGCACTAACACCAACCTTGAAACACAATCAAATTATCCAAAGAATACAGACCAGGCAGTTCACTTTACCACTCATGAATGCTCCCAATAATTCTTTCGCGTGTGGTACGCTCTAAAACAAGCAGGAAGACACAGTGCAGGATGAGAAGGACAGTCGGGGCAGTACATACGACTCTCCTTCCGCGTACCTCTTCGCCAACAGACTCTACATCTCCAACTGGGAAAATCTTTTGAGGGTGTGGGAGGAATGTGATCTGGAAAGTGGCGATCTTTCAATCTAGCAACATCCTCCACCACTCCAACTCTAGGAACACTTGCCTGTTCCACTACAACAAGGCTGCCTATTACAGACTCCTGAAACTTAGCAAAAGTCATCTTTGACTCAGGGCAAGAATCCTGGAACACAACAAAAGCATTAAACATTGCCAAGTGGAAAAGATGGATAGCCAACTTCTTGTACCAAATGTAAGCCTTACGAAGAGCAGTGTAAGGTTCCAACCTCTGATCTACTCTGTCAACACCACCCATGTGCCTATTATAGTCTAAAATGCACACAGGTTTGCGCGCTTCAGCGACCTGACCCCAAACAGTCACAGGTGCAGTGCTTTCATCATGGATGGTAGTCAGCATGTAGACATCTCTCCTGTCTGAAAACTTCACAGCAAGAAGCTCCTGGCAACGCAACGCACTGCACTGTCCCCGCACAAGCTTTTGACAAACAAGTTATTTCGGGAAACCTTTACAGTTAGAGCGGATTGTGCCACAAGCAAAAGTGTCCACTTTGGCCAATTCCCTGAACAACCGCACACCAGTGTAGAAGTTATCTACATATAAATAGTGGCCTTTGTTGAAAAATCCTCTACCAAGTTCCCAAACAAGTTTCTCAGTCACTCCAAAAGTGGACGGACAACCAGGGAGGTTAATCCTAGATTCCTTACCGGTGTACACCCTGAAATTAGACACATATCCAGTCCTACTGTCACACAGCATATACAGCTTTATTCCATAGCGTGCCCTCTTACTAGGAATGTATTGCCTAAAAACCAAGCGGCCTTTGAACAACACCAAAGACTCATCCACTGCAATTTCTTTCCCAGGGGCATAAATCTCAGAAAATCGATCCACAAAGTGATCAAGGACAGGCCTAATCTTAAAAAGACGGTCACAATCAGGGTGATCTTGTGGCAACGCTAAACCATTATCAACAAAATGCATCATCCGAAGCAGAAGCAAATACCTGTCACGACTCATGACTGCCGGAAAAATAGACGTTGCCATCAAGGGACTGCTAGACCAATATGAAGACATTGATGGCTTCCTTAGCAAGCCCATCAAAAAAGTTAAACCCAAGAACTTCTTCATCTCTTCAACATTTGTGGGAGTCTACCGGGTAGCTCTAGAGTAGGGCCTAAGTCTGGCACTGTTGTCCCTCAAAAACTGTTCGGCATACAAATTAGTCTGCTCAACAATCTCTGCCAAAAACACATCGTCCATAAACAACTGAAAAAAATTTACCGGCAAAACGTTTTCAGTATTCACTCTAGACCCTTGAACACCAGTAAATTCTGGCAATGCCGGCTGCACCATGCCAGGGGCAACCCAGAGGTCATCACTTTCAAGGGGAAGCCTTGCAGCCCCAGCCTGCAGCCCAGATGCCTCTTGCCGCACTTTACCAACGGGAAGCCTTGCAGCCCCAGGCTACAGCCCAAATGCCTCTTGCCGCACTATCGGCACATCAGTCTCCTCCTCTAACACAGGCACTTCATCCGCACTAAGAGTATCTTCATCATCCGATGACTCCATACGGAGAGACAACTCACTGCCAGAATCGTCCCCTGCCTCCTCTCCCTCAGATGCAGAGTCAGTCTCTGAACCATGGTCAGAGGAAGACTCAAACAGCAAACCAACAACCTGCTGAGCAGTAATCCTGTGGCTAGCCATTATACTTACTAAGATAGAAGACTGCACAAACAAGTCAACAACAACCAACAATGTGCAAACCAAGTAAGTAAAGAAATGTGTACCTTTATCACAAAGATCAATGTACTCAAAAACTATACAATCCAATTACAAGAGACAGCTGCACTCACCAGAAACCAACTCTGCAGTGACACAGCAAAAACCAACGATATGCAACTAGAAAGAAGAAAAAAAAACAAATTACTCACAGGAAAACAAAATACACATCGAGCACCAATGCAAAATGTTTTTGACACTCAAAAACCTAACATACTACTATTATTACACCATTTGCACAAAAAAAACAGGCAGAGAAATCAAACACATTTACATTGTACAAAAAAAAGTCTCTTACCATACAAATCAAACAGCAGAATAAAACGGCAAACTGAAAAGAGCAAAAGCCTTCACCTAGAACAAAAAAGTAAAAAAAAAAAACATTACAATTGCAATTCACAAAAAATATAACAATAAACATTATAGCATGCTATGTCACTGCCCAAATGGTCAATCGGGTTGTGTGCCAGGTGGGGCAGAAAACAGCAGGATAAAAAAGGCTACTCAGTCCCAGGGCGGGTGAGCCAAATACATATTATAAAAAATTGCACCCTGGAAGCGAGGGGTCACTTCTATTTTTATTTCAACTAATTCCCTGGTGTCTAGTGGGCTTTTCTGCCCCCCCAGGAGCAGAAACGGCAAAACAATTAAACCGATCTGCCCCCAGAGGGGGCAGAAAAGTCTTCAAAAAAATTGGGGGCCCAGGAAGCGACCCTTGCCCAAGGGGTCGCTTCCTACAATAATAATCAGATCCCTGGTGTCTAGTGGGCTTTTCTGCCCCCCCTGGGAGCAGAAACGGCGAAAAAATAAAACCGATCTGCCCCCAGAGGGAGCAGAAAAGTCTTCAAATAAATGAGGGGGCCCAGGAAGCGACCCTTGCCCAAGGGGTCGCTTCCTACAATGATAATCAGATCCCTGGTGTCTAGTGGGCTTTTCTGCCCCTCCTGGGAGCAGAAACGGCGAAAAAATAAAACTGATCTGCCTCCAGAGGGGGCAGAAAAGTCTTCAAAAAAATTAGGGGGCCTAGGAAGCGACCCTTGCCCAAGGGGTCACTTCCTACAATAATAATTAGATCCCTGGTGTCTAGTGGGCTTTTCTGCCCTCCCTGGGAGCAGAAACGGCGAAAAAATAAAACCGATCTGCCCCCAGAGGGGGCAGAAAAGTCTTCAAATAAATTTAGGGGCCCAAGGAAGCGACCCTTCCCCAAGGGGTCGCTTCCTACAATAATAATAATATCCCTGGTGTCTAGTGGGCTTTTCTGCCCCCCCTGGGAGCAGAAACGGCGAAAAGATAAAACCGATCTGCCCCCAGAGGGGGCAGAAAAGTCTTCAAATAAATGTAGGGGCCCAAGGAAGCGACCCTTCCCCAAGGGGTCGCTTCCTACAATAATAATAATATCCCTGGTGTCTAGTGGGCTTTTCTGCCCCCCCCCCCCCCTGGGAGCAGAAACGGCGAAAAAATAAACCGATCTGGGGGCAAAAAAGTCTTGAAAGTATTATGGGTCCCCAGGAAGCGACCCTTGCCCAAGGGGTCGCTTCCTTTTCATCATCAAAGCATCCCTGGTGCCTAGTGGTGGCATTCATGCAGCACGATCGCGACGCTGTGCGCGATCGTGCTGCAGGAATGCCCTGTATGGAGACATCAGGGGAGAGGAAATACTCTTTCCTCTCCCCCGATGCCTCAATACTTAGAAAATCCCCCCCCCCGCGGCCCCACCGGAGCACAAAACTTACCTGCTCCTTGCCTGGACGCCTGGAAGCAAATGGCTTCCAGGCGTCCCATCGCTTCCTGATGACGCCGGCGCGCGCTGTGCGCGCTGACGTCATGGGGAAGCGTGGGGGGGCTCGGGGGTGGCAGCGGAAACTCTTCCGCTGCCATCCCCCTCTGTGGGGGCACGATCGATGCCCCAGGGGGGGAGCGCCAGCGCCTCCCCCGGGGGCTGTGCTCATGACGGAGCGGTTCCGTCATGAGCACACCCCAACCGATGCTCATGACGGAACCGCTCCGTCATGAGCATCGAAGGGGTTAATGTATGTTGGCGTAGAGGTGAGCCCATTTGTGATTGTGTGCCTTTCTGTGACTACTTGTAGCTGTTGTAGATGAATTTGATATCATAAATTACTACTGGCCATCGGCTACACATGGGTGGTAGTGTGTGTTGCAATTGCTTGTCTCTGATATGCTTCAGTCGCCAAGTCAGTTGTAAATGTTGTTTTTAGACATTTGCTGCTTATGTTGTGTCCCACTATCCCCAACTCAGATATTAGTTGACTATATGGTTTGATTGATATACTGCATAAGGTATTTCAGATGAGCATTGGATGTATTTGCCACTTCTTCTCTGTTGTCCCTTTAGATGACATTGGCTTTTGATGTGGGATATTTGTGTGTGAGTCAGGTACTGCTTTGTGGCTGTGTAGGTGGTTTGGAATTTGAGGACACTCCATACTGGTGTTTTGGTTGGGCTGAGGACAGGGGCAGGGATGGGTCTATTGTACTAGGGGCATGGTGACTGTGGCACTGTGTTCTGGTTATTGCTTACAATGCCTCATAGTATGTGTGTTGATGTCATTTTGACATGGTGGTGTGAGTTGTGATGGTGAGGTGAATGTCGGACACTGAAAGGCTGTGGGAAATCGGCATTGTAATCCCGATGGCTGGAACGCCCGCCATAGGGCATTAAGCTGCAGTTCTGACTGGCTGAAAGATTCTGAGAGCCGGCAGGCACCGCGTCAGAAGGACTGACTGGTTCACGCTCTGACCGTCGACATCGTAATTCTGTGACAGGACTTGTTCCTGGTGAGGAACATAGAGGGGAATGTTCCTTGGTTCGCTGCACTGTAAGAATCTCTAACAAGAAGCACTATTCATTTGTCAGGTGCGGTATCTATAGCCTCTACCCTCATATTGTGTGCACTAATGTTTATGGGCTACCGGCACTGACATCTGAGGTTAAATACTTTTTACTGAAATTTTTGTATACTCAGGCTAGGTCATGGATTATGATGATAAGCGAGAAGAACTATTAGGTGATCTCTTTAATGATAAAAAGCAGCCTAATGAAGCACATCCACACTCTACTCCAGATAAGAATGAGGGCCTGAAAAGCAAATTTATGCGCTTGGAAAAATTAAAAACATCAGAGCTTAGTAAATGGTGGGATGGAGCAACTCTTAAAAAATATATTGAAAATAGACGCATCCCAAGAGGACTAAGGATCCTCATCTTCCCAAACTTTGAGGATCTTGATCCGGACCTTCTCAAAGAATGGGAGGATGGTCTATATGAAGCATCATATAAAATGATGGGTACATTAATTACTAATTCAGAAAGAAAAGTTTCCAAAATTAAGGAAGAAATTAAGATCTTGGAAATAGAAATCAATGAGAGCACCCTAAAGGACGTTATACTAAGAAATATGGAAATCTTGAAAAAAGAACTAAATAGCTACCAACTTTATCTTAATGATAAAAAACAGAAAAAATACAAAGAGACGAAGGTGATTATAAAAGGGGACGTAGTTTCACGTTCTCAAGAAAATATGATGATCTTGTCTCAAAACTTCAAGAAAAAGGACAGACATGTGAGAAACCAGTTAGTATCTCTTCCAGTAGTACCTCAATTTCCTCCATAGAAAGTGACCCAGGTGAGGGAACGAGTTGTGCTTTATCCACAGATCCTCCCTCTGTTTCTTTACAAGAGGTACGACGTTACCGCTTGGGAAATCGTACGAAAACTTACAACGAAGAGGCAGGCGGAGGGGTGGCAAAAAACACCAGATCAGGCATAAAGGCAAGAGAACAGAACATGGGCAACAAGAAATAAACAGTGATGTATTGCATGAAATTGAATGTTCTGTAAAAATGTTTGTCTTCTAAAGAGGAGTCAGTTCTCAGTAAGGGCCTTAATTTTTGCCCTACTAATAAATGTGATTTTGTTAATGTGCATACAGATTTGTTTAAATTTACCCGTAAATTGAAAATAAATACATTTTTTGAAGATCATCCCATTGTTCAATGTGCTCCCTCCTCAGACATTAATGTAAATTCTGGATTCTCTATTGCTGATATACATAACACTCACTTGAGGTTGGTAATGTAATGCAGAGAGCTAACAATTTGGGCGTTGTACAGGACTACACAATTGATAGCGGATTACGCCCAAACTCTAAATTTATACCACCACAGACACATGAGTCAGCAATTGACAGCTTTCACAAAAAAGTTACTAGCGACCTTCATGAACTAGAAGATTTACATTATAAAAGTAGGGGTTGTCTGCATCCTGATAATCTTAATGCTGATGAATATAAACTTCTACAGACTCTTAAAGATGATAAAAATCTAGTTATCAGAGAAGCTGACAAGGGTGGCAATATTGTTCTTATGAACTCTATTGATTATTTGAAAGAATTTGATAGACAACTTTACGATACCTCTTGCTATGAGAGATTGACAACCAATCCCATCATTCAAATAGAGAATAACATCAACTCTAAACATTGGGATTGGCATGAATCCTGTTTGCTATCAGATCAAATATAAATTTCTACAAGCCCACCATTCCAGTTCACCTTGTATATACATGTTACCTAAAATCCATGAGGGAGGTCCTTTTCCACCTGGCAGACCCATAATTTCTGGGAATGGTGGGCCAACTGAACATATTGCTCAATATGTTGATTATTTTTTGCAACCCATTGTGAAAAATTTACCATCGTATTTGAGAGACAGCTCAGATCTTCTATGCAAATTGGAGGATTTCCAATGGGATTTGGATGATTTACTCTTTGTGTCCATGGATGTAGAAAGCATACAAATGCATGAAGGAATGCGAGCCCTCAAACATTTCTTGTTCAAGCGTGGTGCTCAACATCTTGAACATACCAATATGTTGCTTAAGATGACTGATATGATCCACAAAATGCATTTTTGCATGATAGTAGTTGGTTTCTTCAGATACAGGGCACTGCCATGGGCTCCAGGTTTGCTCCATCTTATGGTAACCGCTTTATGGAGCTGTATGAGGTGGAGCATGTCTGGGGCCCTGGGGCCCAAAGATGGAGTGATAATGTTATCTTTTACGGATGCAACATTGATGACATCATTATGATCTGGCATGGTACAGTTGAAAGTTTAAATATGTATTATGATTACCTGAATATAAACAGTTTTAATGTCAAATTAACCATCCAATACTCTGAAGCCAGCATGGAGTTTCTTGACCTAAGGTTGTTTATAAGTGGGACCAGTATACATAGTGAAATGTACAAGAAAAATACACCGTGTAATAGTTATTTACATGCTACTAGCGCACACCCTCAATCTACCATCAAAGCCATACCATATGGTGAAATGGTACATGCTAGACGAAATTGCAGCATGGACAAAGACTTCATTAAGAATATACATCAAATCAAAACAAACTTTGCGAAGAGAGGCTATAATCAGTCATACTTGGTCAATGCAGAGAAAAGAGCTTTGTCTCTGAACAGGAAGGAGATTTTGAAGCCCAAAGCAAAAAGCAAACAATTTGCTCAAAAACAAAATTCAGAAGTCTTATTCATTACTGAATACAATGTCTTTAGCAATCACATTTATAACATCTTGAGAAAGAACTGGCATATGCTCGAGACTGAAGGACTCTCTACCAACATCATATCCAACAAGCCTAGAGTTGTCTATTGCAAAAGCAGGACCTTTAAAGATATACTTAGCCCTAGCTATGTTACAGGTACTCAAACCTCTACTACCACCTGGTTACCTGAAAGACCGAGAGGCTTTTATACATGCAATGATTGTTGTGTTTGCAAATTAGGCTTGAATAAGCTTTAAAAATTCAGGAGTCGTCAATCAAGGAAATTTACCATAAACTGCTTCATTAATTGTAACACCACATTTACTGTTTACATGATTACATGTTCTTGTGAAAAGGTATATATTGGCAGCAGCATCCGAAGCTTGAAGCTGCGGATTCAAGAACAAGTGCGAGCCATAAGAAATTGTGACACCAAATATCCAATGGCTCAGCATATATATCATGATCATCCGAGTGATAAGAATATCATCTACTGTGGTATTGATCATGTTAAGATGCCAGATAGAGGGGGCAATCGAGAACTATTGCTTAGACAGTGGGAGGCATCTTGGATATGCCGTCTTAGGACTAACAAGTTTGGCCTTAACATTAATGTTGAGCTACATCATTTTTTGTAAGCAAATTGAAATGTACATGCATGATGTTAATATTAATGTTCTACTTAAAATGTTTAGCTATATAACATCTATGACGACTGGTTTGCCCTTGTTAAACATGCTGTTTTGAAACATCTTATTGGCTACTCTAGAATGCATTCTGAATTATTTGTTTACTAGAGTACTATGTATTATACTCATTAACATCTAATATTGTGCTTATTGATAAGAATTTGCTGGCAATTCATCTTAACTTTTGATTTTGGTTTTTCACTTTCTGAATGTTGTGTATAATATGTTTAGGAACATGTGATCATCTGATTCCCATTCACTATAAGAACCAATGCTCATGCAAAAATTATTTTTTTAACTTCAGCTGAATGTTAAATTCCATATGTGATTAGCTATGAAGCTTATATTGGTGGTTAATAATTGTTTCCAATATTGGCCTTTCTGTACTTTGAACTATATCGAGTGGCAGATGTTTACCATTCCATAGCTATGAAGTTACCATTGATGGTTTGAATTTTTTCTAACATTGGCCTTCTTGTACCACGAACTATATCGGGTGGCAGACGTTCTCCATTCCATGATGGCCGTCGCATTACCAGTAGGTTTGCTGTCTTAGAGGTACTTGATAACTGATGCGTGGTGATTGAACCTTTGTGACCGTTTTATTAGATCAACAGGTATGTATTATCATCGCAATTAAAATATTGAACTAATATTAGTTTATTTTTAATCCCGTTTGTTATCATGCTCCTGCCGATATGATGGATGCTTGGCTATATAATAAAAAAAAAAATTTTTTTTTATATCCGTATATACATCTGCATGATATTCCATGTAATCAATGTCTTGTGATGAAGACCGCTGTGTTCATGTCTTCTATCACTCCGTTTCTGATTAACATTCTTGATATTTTTGATATTTTTTGCCTTCTATTGAGCCCGTGAAACTATTTAAAGATGGCCACAGCATTTTCATGTGGCGCTCGAGATTTCCATTACTAAAGGAGGGACTACTTTAACGGCATCATATTGCTGATTCGATCCCAAAAAATGTTTACGGGCAGGCGTTATTAAAATTTGGTCCCAATCATTTTGTGAATTTGGTTAATAATTTCTGATATTCAAGATAAGTTTTTTCCTTACAATCTTGCAACTTGAAAATTGTGAACTGTTGTTGCAATAAGCTACGACATTATGATTTTACTGTTCCAAGATGGCCGTCGCATATACGCTCCATCTAGTGGCTTTTGAGGCCGTCGTCGTTGTTTATCCCCGAACAGGTGAAACGTATTGTGGAGCGGGGGATTTAAATACGCTGACTTCTGGGTACTCGGTTTTCTCACTGAAAACGCTGAGACCAGAAGATACAGGCCACCATGCCGGAAACGGTGAGTTCTTTGGGATAGCAGTAATCTATATGATTGTTGTATAAGCTTGTATCCCTACTTCTATTGACATGAATGGAAACATACATTGGTCAGGATTCTAAGCTAATAAGTATGGACTTTGAACTCTATTTTTAATTACATATATAATATCTCAACATACTTATTTTAATTTTGCTCGGGTGATTATGACTGTTTGAATGTCATATTTCCTTGCTTAATTCTTGGTTGCGTCTGACATCATAACGGCTGTCAGAACATTACTTGCCTCGGGGTAACTGACTTTTCCGCAGTTTGGTTTGAGTCTAAATTACTCTATATGCCATTGCGTTCATATTCTGGGACGATGCTCATGTAGAGGCAATTCCGTATGGTATAAACATACCTATTGACATTTATGGATAGGTTCAGATTTCTTTTGTTGCGTATAAACTTTTTTTTTGATTATACCAAATATGTTCTTTAGGTGGAACAAACGTGATAGACAAAAAATGTTAATCCTGCATTATCATTGGTTTTTATACAGATACTAAACTGTTGGATCTTATGAACTTGGTATGTATAATTATACTATTAATGTGTACTTGAAAAAAATATTTTATTACTTGTTTTCTACATCAGACGTGTTTTTATGAATTTCCGAAGAACATGTTTCGAACTAATGCACTTTTGACAACAACATTTTTATCTATTTGGATTAGGCGGGAACTACTGCTATTTTATAGGTGGCATAGAGTAGCGGCTTGTTCTGCCATTTATGGTTGTATAATACCTAATGTGTTTCTTAGCCTTTGCTCTCATTTTTTGAAATTTTCCCAATGTTCTTTATGAAGCAATGTGTAACTACTTTCTAGTGACTAAATCTATCATGATCAATATTGATATTTTTCATACATATAATTTTCGGTTTTTAATTGAGTCTTAGGACACCTTGCAATGTACGTACTTACATTATGAATATAATAAATGACGATACATGAATATATGATTATACCAAATAGACATTATTGTATGTTACTTCATTAGTTTTATATTTATTTTTATAGATAAATATTCATCACTAAAGATACTTTTTGCCAATATTGGAAATCACAGTTGCTGGTTCAATTCACATAATCTTCACATTGAAAAATCATTTAATTTTTTCGAGAAGGTATGAAGTCAAATATTAAATATAAATCAATGGCGAATTATCTTGTGGTTATTATATAAGCATTCATGCAAGGTATAAATCTCATATGAGTTTGACCTTTTATATCCATTCAAATAAAATGTCTTCTTTGATATATGATCTTTAGTATGCAGGTCCCTCTACCCTAAAATAGGAGACAATCATTGTTTGTCTTTTTATAAATGCTCCCTATACTGGAATTTATGTCATTAGATTTGCTGTCTTTTATATGTATTTAATTTTAATTTTTGTATCTGCACATTTGTTGATATTTCTAAGAAGTTCATTATATTTTATGTATGTTTTTTCATTAGCCCTGAAGAAGTCTCTTTTTAGAGACGAAACGCGTCGGCTATGATTCATCATGTCTATGTGGCTATGATTCTTCATGTTTATGTGAATATGTAATAAAGAAAAGGATTCTCTCAAGAAAAGTATATCGACGTTTTGGACATTTTTCTTTACACTTATTGACTTTTTGGAACAGTGCTGAACCCTTTTGTGTTTAATCGTAATTTGGCAGTCGGACTGCAAACCGACCGTGTCAGTCGGAAAGCCTCCGACTGTGGATGGAAAGAGCGGTCAGAGGCTTTTCAACCGACATCGTAATCGGCCCCTAAATGTCCTAACCTATATGCTGTTTTAAATAAATTATGTTTTTTTTTACCTGACTGCAGCTCGTACGTGTTTCCAATCTTGACTACGACACTCCGCCAACTGTAGAAACAGATGCACAATCAGGAACTTCAACCTGAAAAGTAAAAATAAAAATGGACAGTCTCCCAAAGGAATTAATGGGAAACCATGGACAGCGTTATAGAATTACAGTTTTAATGAAATAAAGTGTTGAATTTGATGTTGAGAAATATTTATAAAAATTGCTGTTATTCTAGAAATGTTTTATACCCAGGTTTTTCATTTGTACCTGAGTATTAATACATTGGCCCGTTCACTACCCCTAGTACATATTTTGAAAACAAATATGTATTGTTTTTTCATTAATTACAAATTTAATTAGAAACTTTTAGATTACAAGAAATTAGAATAGAAGCTAATTGACACCTAAATATAACTAAATGACACAATAGTATACAATTACCTATGCTTACCATTATATGTGCTAAATTCATGCATGGGAAAGCCATGCGTGGGAAAGTCCCATGCATGGTAAAACCTGCATTGTAAAGGTACTTTGTGGTAAAGACTGCATAGTAAAGGCTGTTTTCCCAAAGACCAGCTATTTGAACCTACCACATAACATGGTAGCTCACAAGAGCTGAGTACAGCTCTTGTGAAAAGGATGTTTGGAAGGGACTTTGGGGGCCCCAAATAGCGCCCTTATCCCTAGTTGGAAACCCTGCAAAGTATCCCTAGGGTCACATATAGCGCCCCACTCACATCCATCCACTGTGTGCCATTCACCACATGGTACATGCCACACAGTGCTTAAGTGCTCCTTAACATGGTAGCTTGTGCTGTGGCCCTTTTCCTGGGCTGCAGCACAAATCACAGTGTAAAGGAGCCCTTTCCGACTGCCACAACTGCGGTCTTATCATAATTGGGCAGTCAGACTGCCGACTGCTTGTCGCACGGTTTCCTGACCGCCGCAGCAGCGGACAGCGGCTAGACAGCCTGATATCACAATTGGGCCCTTAGGTTTTGCATGTTAAAACAAAACAACTAATAACATTGACTGTTCAAAGTGCTTTAAATTCAATAATTTATCACCTACACTTTAATCCTATAAGTAACCAATCTACACTAAATTTTCCCGACAAGAACATAGAAATAAGCTATGAAATGCATTGTAAAAACAATGGTATAAGTTATTAAATTTCAACCAAGCAGGAACATTTTACGACAAATACTACTACTGCTAATAATAATAATAAATAATACATTGATCTACAAATTCCGTCGTTTTCTACCCACTGAAAAGCACTTCAGTTCCTCATCTGGGTTGACAAGCAATTCCCAACACTGCACTTTCAAACCATTATTGCTAAATTCTTAGGTTGCAACATTGTTAGTGTTCTTTACATTTGCAACAAGCATTCCTAAGCGATCACCAAATTTCTTGCTACCCCATCCACATGTATTATGTATGTAATAACGAGGACCACCCTATAAGTCCACCTGGACAGGGCTAAATATTATATATGTAAACAGAGTGCTGTGGGCATCATTTAGTGGGTGAAAATCACATCCTCAGTGAGTAATTTCCTCACTTAATGTAATAACTATTACATATAGAGAACAATTCTCAGTTCAAATACAAACAAGAAAGGTCTGAGAAGGGTTTCTTTTGCTGATATATATTCTCTCAACAGATCTCAGTAATCATCTGTGTACTTATATTATACAAAGTGCAAACAACGCAGTGCTCCAGTGAATGTGAAAGCGAATTCAAGGCACCGTACATCCGATAATATGTAAACAAAGTTATGTTTCGTGATTGTTGTAGATTCTTAATCCTAATAGTGGAAAAGAGAGCCGGGAAAGAATAAAAGTGTCTCTTCATGACTAAGTCATTTGGCTTACGACCTGTGAGAGACGGAGACAGAAACTCAGCAACCACACATCAGTTACTCGAAGGTGATCACTCACCGCTGATTATCTATAACATCTGAAATATTGCAATTTATCATTCATGGCAATATCATTTGTTTAGGTAAATACAGTGGCTCAGTAGGTCCACCCTGTTCTCAATTTCAGTGGGTATCTCTCATTAGTTGTGATATCCCATTGAGAAAAAAGAAAAGAAATGGGAGGGGGAGAGAAATTGGAAGGAAGGTAAAGGCAAGATTATGTCTAAAGCTCCAACCCCTCAAGGAGCTACATCATCTGAATCATGTACTCTAGGCCGCATGTGCATGCATTGCATTCCTAAATGCTCTGGTAGTGAGTCATACTACAGGCAAACCACGTGAAGCATGCCCACGCCTGTGCTTAAGTCGCCTGACGATCAGAGTTATCACTAGACACTGTCCATTAAAAAGTGAACCTGTGAGATGTGTAGATCACGGTGGGTCACACAGCCCACACAGTGCCCGCCCCTTTCCCCGCCCAGTGCCGGCCGTTGCATTAGCGGGCGGGGTCTATGACGAGCTGGACTCGTCATGGGCACAGCGCCACCGCGGCCCATGACGAGTCCAGCTCGTCATGGGCACTGAAGGGGTTAAAACATCACCAGGGTAGCAATTCTCCGTGTAGTTTATGGTGAAAACTCTATGGGTGCTGCCTCAAGTCATGCTGCGTGCCCAGGTAACACCCAGCGTACCCATGGTCACTAAATATCTGTGGCCTAAGAATGGAAGGAGCCGGACCTTCCTGCATCAAAAGCGGAATCACTCGTAATGCCAGACAAGTCAATTAAAGTTCCAAAAATCAAACCCGAACTGCAAGAGTAGATCATCCATCAAAAACTCAAAATGTACATCACTCTGCGTAAAAACTGTTTTGCATCCATGTAATTAACTGAGTGGGAAGGAGACTCACAGTTGCCACGCTTCCCCCAACAACAGAACCTGCTTTTTCACTCTCGTAACATGAAGACTGTTGGAAATGGTCCTTTTTGCAGGGTTATCCCAAACATTTTTGCTCTTCCGCCGATTTTTTCCTTACCTGTGTTTGTCCGCTATAGGACTCTGGGCACTTTACCACTGCTGAGCAGTGCTAAGGGGCATATGCTCTCTGTGTAAATTGTTATTGTGATTGGTTATCCATGATTTGCGTATTTGATTTACCAGTAGGTCCCTAGTAAAGTGCACTGAGTGTGCCAGGGCTGGTAAACCAAATGCTACTAGTGGGAATGTAGCACTGATTGTGCCACCCACATGAGTAGCCCTGAAAAGATGTCTCAGGCCTGCTACCGAGGTGCCAGCGTGCAGTTTTTTAACTGCCATGTTGACTTGGCAAGTGCACCCACTTGCCAGGCCTTAACCTTCCCTTTTCTTACATATAGGGCACTCCCCTGGTAGGCCCAAGGTACCCCCCTGGGCAGGGTGCAGTGTATGTGAAAGGTAGGACATGTACTGGTGTGTGTGACATGTCCTGATAGAGAAATACTGCCAATTTAGTTTTTCACTATTGAAGGGCTATTTTGCCCCATAGGACAGAATGGGGAATGCTTTGTGACATTTTACAAGCATATCTTCCCATAGGCATAAGATGAAAAAATGGAGTTTGGTATCTCTGAACTCAGGATTTAATAAGTCATCTTTTAGTAAAGATGGTTTTTAAATTGTGTGTTTGAAAATACCACTTTTAGAAAGTGGCTATTTTCTTGTTCTATCATCCTGTGTGCCTCTGCCTGTTTGTGGATTGACTGTCTGGCTTTGGAGTGACATGGGCTGGGGAGGTGCAGTGGCTCCAGGAGTCTGGATGAGTCAGCACTAGGCTAAATAGGCCTGATCTGCATTTGGAGTGCTGGGAGGAGTAGGACCTGTACCTGAATAGGGCTGTGCCGGCCTTACAAATGCTGGTTCTGCCCCCCTGTGGTGTGTCTGGATATACACCTCACACTGACAATGGATGTTGTTGTGGACTTGCAGAGTGCCCCCCAGAACTGGTGTGAACTTGGCTCAGAGCCCCTTGCACCAACAGAACAAAGACATCGTGCAAGAAGAATTTCCCTGCATCGAGAGATCGCGGCTGAAGAGGACCGACGCATCGCCACGGACTGCAACTGTCATGAAGAATCAACGCATCACTCCCTGTACAGACCGGATTCAATGCAACCCTTCCTCTGTGTGCAGCGGGACTGTCGCATCGCCTCCCCAAGGTCTCAGGAGTGTTGCATCTCTTTGTTTTCCGGCGATGCGGCTGTTTGGCTAGAGAACTTTGACCAATCTACAGGGAATTTGGTGAAAAGTCATGCATCCATAGTTTTTTATGGTACCAGTTCTTGCAACCTTTTGAAAGTCATATTTTTAACTGTGTATGTTGGATTTTTGGTGTTTTGGTCTTGTTTAGTTTAGGTAAAGATATTTGATTTTTCTAAACTGGTGTGGTGTCCTTTTGTGGTGTTATCACTGTGTTACTGTGAGTGTTGGTACAAATACTTTACACATTGCATTTAGGATAAGCCTGTCTGCTCGAGCCAACCTACCAAGGGGGTGAGCAGGGATTATCTAAAGTGTGTATCCCCCTTTACCCTGACAAGAAGCAAAGGTCCCTATTTGGACAAACGTACCTACCCCTGCGAACTAGAGACCCCCATTTCTAACAGAGACGCCGCAGATGCGGCTTACTTATTTGGAGTCAATTACGTGTTGCAGCTATCCCGCTAACTCAACCCGCCATCTTGGGTGTGGGTCTGATGTACGGGATGTACGGGTGACACCTGGGCCATGCACAATGCCATGACAGGACAATATTCATGCGTGTGTATGTCCTATAACACCGAAAACTGCGTGATTTGTACTGAAATAAGGACATGCAGGCAGCTCAGTATTCCATATCAGGTAGTATAAGGACAAAGTTCCTTTGTTTGTGATGTAAACAAAACCCAATCTAATGCATAAAAACTGGTTGATCTATACAGCACAGTAAGTAAAGATCCAAAAAACGCTGTATCACATAGACATATGCCTTATCCGGTATTTTGAAGACATAACAGATAAAGTCACTTAGTCTAACACTGAGCAGATGGGGGAACTTAATTTGTTATTGTACATGACTCATAGATGTGTAGCACCTCCTTTTCATGGTATTCGACATCCTCGCTAGAGGTCAACATATCATGAACAGATAATACAGACACTTAAGTTATCAAAGCAAGATGCCTCACGTCATTAATGTCGTTCAAGCCAATGTACGTACTCTTGAGTAAGTCCATCCATTTACATTCTTTTCTGTCTAAGATGTCTTTGATGTTTCCACCCTGACTGCCCAATGTGATCACTTTGGCAACTTGTCAGTAGATGTCATTGTCCGTGTGTTTCATTTCCTCAAAATGACGGACCAGTGGTGCTCCTTCCAGTTTAAATCTGATCCTACTTCGATGTTGGGCGATCCGTTGTTTGACAAGTTGTGTGGTTTGTCCAACATGCATATTTCTACAAGGGCATCTGATAACATATACAGATTCTCAGAGATTGTGACAGCTTTCCTATGTATTAGACCTGTTTTGCAATCCGGTAAAGCCTTTTCAAATTGCAAATATGAGGGTGGTATGAAAGGGGCGTCTCCTCCTATTTGCGATTTCCAATGAGATGTGTCAATGGTTTGCAACCGTAATGGCAGTCCCAAACTACTAAAAAGATACTGGCTCCTCAAGTGAGGTGGTGTTAACAGATTCACAATTGGAAGCTTCCCCTTTAGATTTATATCGGGTGGCTTCAGGGAAGCAGGAAGTAATAAAATGCACTGTATATCATTTTTAAAGCAGCACCATTTCCTTATGGAAACAAGAAAAAATGCTTTCCATTTCAAATACAAACACAGGAATGGTGTTCTGTTGCTCCTTACAGGCCACCGTCAATAATTTTGTAGGCAATCACAGAATGTCAATAATAGCGGCATGCCTAATTAATATTTAATAGGTAGTTCAACCTGGTGCTCCCTGTGAGTAGAGATTTTGTGATGTGACCCATCAGTACATAGACTACATTGCAAAATTGAAGAATCATCGCAAAAACTCAATGTGTAATTTGTAACCACTTTTGGGCTAAATGTACGAAAGTTAAGAATTCTGATTTCTTAATTATGATTACATGCGAATCGCAATTAGTAAATCATTATTCCTTATGTATGAAACTCTGAGTTTCATTTAGCGATTCGGAGTGGGTCGCAAATAGACATATTGATGAGGTTGGTTGCAATTTACAACTCGCTACGATTCGCTGCCATCACAGGGATGGTGGCTCGCTGAGGCCCCAGAGCACCATATCTGTGATTACTTTTTTTTCTCCAAGCGCATCCCATTTTCCTTAAAGGAGAACAGTATGCATTTAAAAAGCATTTAATGAAACATAGAAGTTTAATTTTTTTTAAAGCAGGCAGTGGTACTGCAGTGCTCTTAAAAAATATTTTGCCAACCATTCTCAAAGGGAAAGTGGTCCCTTGGGGATGGATCCCTTCCCATTTGTGAATGGGTTACCACCATTTTTCAAATGGCAGTAGATTGCAAATATTTTGCGACCCGCATTTTGGTTGCAAAATATTCGGACATACCATTTGAATTCAGTATTATGACGGGACGCCCTGAACACACCCCATCCAAATACTGAATATCAAATCCCAAATTTCGCTTAGTTAGCAACTTACCAAATCACAGTTTGGGCTTTGTACATCCCATAAAGCATGTTTGCGGTCGCAAACGGCCCGTTTCTGTCAACAGGGCGGTTTTGGGCCTCAAAACTGCTTTATACATCTAGCCCTAAGTTACCAATGTGTTGGACCATCTGCCCTCAGATTCTCTCAGAACTCTCACTTCGGTGTGTAAAAGCTTTTGTTAATTGGGACAAACTGTGCTTTTCAGTAGCACCATAATGTTATTTGATGCAGCTCCAGAGTGAGAAAGAGCCTGCTATCACTTCCATGTGTATTCATCGTTGCCAAACAGCAGATGGTCAGAAACACACAAACAACATAGTGGTGCATCATAAAACTCGATAAGGGTAGTTGGCTTCAGAAGTAAAACTAAATCAGATATCTACGATCACAATTTTTTATCGGAGGGGTTTGTAAATGATTATGTTCCAAAGCCTTGAAGGTAAATGAGCTGAGGTAACCCCGGCCTGTGTGTTTACCGTCCAAATTACGTGGCTGTCAAAAGCAATTAAAGCAATATTGATCATTGCAGTTTGAACATAACATTGCTATAAAAGCTTCCATTTTAACAGTATTCACACACCTTCATTGCGAAAGTTTACTACTTTGAAACCTCTGTGCCGTAGATAAATACAGCCTTTATTTCCTAGCTGGCAAAGTTCCTTGTCATAGTAATAACGCACAAAAACTGGGGAAAGTGTTTCCAACGTTCTATAAAACACACTGAGCAGAAGTCAATGAATGTATATATAGGCACAGACCTTGATGAGCTGCACCGCCTGGCAATACCCAAAGCGAGTAACGTGGATCAGGGGCTGTGGTTAGACCAGAGTTATTAGAATTTGCCACACAATCCATCATCTGCTGCGCAATCTGAAGATTTTAGCAAAAAAAAGGTTCAAACTCAAATGGATAAATAATTACAAAAAATGTGGCGACGTGATTGTATGGAGTGGAAGGCCCTTCACAAAGGTTAGCTGGTCATCTTTCAGGTGCTTATTTCTGTCTTTGGTTGTTAAACTGGTACTAATGAGGTGATGTCTTTGCAAAGACAGTATTACCATGTGTAAAAATAACAAAATAATGAAGTAATACCATCAAAATAGGTATTGCATTATGCTGCATTATTTGCCATATAATTTAGTCAACCCTGTGGCATCTTTTGGTGCTCCCCTGCTGCAAACAGGATTCCGCCCAGGAAGAGGCACAGAATCTGCCCCCCTCGACACTTGGGATGGCCTTAAAAACACTGTAGTCTGGAACAGGTTCCTGAAATACTTCTCTTGGACCTCTCAGCTGCCCTCAACATAGTTGAACATTACACTCTAATACAAAGACTGTACGAAGCCGGCATAAAGGGGTCTGCTCTCGACTGGATCACATCCTACTTTCAAAACTGAAAAAATATCATCCATACTCCCCTTTTACATTCAAACCGTACTTCACAAAAGCAGGGGTCTCTCAAGTCTCTATTATCTCACCCATATATTTCAACATCTAGATAAAGGCATTACCAGCAATTATCAATGAATTTCAGCTCAAATGCTATAACTGTGCAAATGACACACAAATACGCTGTAAACTGGAAAGCCCCAAAGACATTGGAAAACTCAAAAATCTGCAGTTGCCTCAAAGCCATTGATCAGTGGATGACATGGAGCCATCTCAAATTGAATGCTAACTGTCAGGTCTGGCCAGGCTAACACCCCAAGATTCCCAATTTGTCGCTATGCAGGCAGTAAGATTGTCAGGTACCTTTATTCAAAACTCTGCAGAGTAATTTCGCTCAAGGTAGTTGCGTTGTGGCTCCAATTACTGTTTTCCTCGTGATGGCGGAATTCCAAGATGGCCGCCCGCGATTATAACTCAGTCTCCCGGTCTAGTCTTAATGTTGCTTGTCAACCACAGCTGTGCTTGCGCGCGCTCTCGTTGAGCGCTGTGCACTTCAACTGAAGATTTCTGAGGTTTAGAAGCGTTTTGAATTTCGCTTCCCCTCAGTTCCAGAGAATCCCGTTATTTCCTGTTTTTCTTGGTGTGAGTGGTTTCCTTGGAGAAGAGGCAGCCGCCAAGATAGCTATTTTCTCGACTATTGGTGAGAAAGTTTATTTCTTTTCTTTGTGGGAACTTTGTAGTGAGAGAAATTCAAGCTCCAGTGTTAGAACCATTACTTCAGGGATAATAGTCGCTTTATCCTTTTGGAGTATCTCAGCAGTAATACTCATACCGCCTCTACACAGACTATCATAGTTTTAAGCGCTATTTGGAAAGAAGCTAAGTAGAACTTGGCAAGTTAGCGCTTCATTTTGAGCATAACAGAGAGGACCACAGCTACTAAAGACTTTCTCAAGTATAAACAAGAGAGAGAGAAAGAAGTATACTTGGAGAGAAAATAAATGAGATAAGAGACAATTGAATTTTGACAACCAATTTGAATACTTTTATTGGAAAGTCTAACCAATTCAATATCCAGTACAAATTTTGCAGCGCTTTCACAAGGAAAAACATTTAAGTAGATATGAGTCTATATATATATAATTGTACTTACCTTCAACAGCAACATTACTCACTTCTGAAATATAGAGAAAAAGAAATAAGAAAGGAACAAAGAAATTATTCTGCAACTAAAGACAAGTACAAAATATTATAATATACTGGTGAGCAGAATACAGGAGTAATACAGGTAACAGAGGGTTAGTTTGAGAGAGGCATTTATGTAAAGAGTAAAATCATAGAAGTTACATGTGTTCTCTATTGCAGGAGTCTACAAGAATATTACACCACACATTAGTAAGAAGTGACAGGTCAAGATCATTAGACCACTTAGTCATTCAAGAGAGCAGCATACCACTGCGAAAGGACAGGTAACCGAGGGAAAGTCATTTACTGTGAGTTTGAGTGTAAAGTTATAGTGGTTACATAGTGTGCTTTGTTTCAGGAGTCTACACGGAGCTTAGCGCGAGTCCAGTCCTGAAGAGGTGACGCAGTGGCAGTCTCCCTTTTCTTCCCAATCCCCTTTCCCCCTCTTTGCTGCATGCAAGCATTGCAAGTACGCTGCAGTGGAGTAGAGGATTGCGGAAATATTAATCTGCTCCCGTGGAAAAATCAAAGTTCTGGTGTTTGCTACTTGACAGCTAACAAAACCTAAATACTACATGTGGTGATTGTAAAAATAATGACCCACTCTGCACCTGGTCTGACAATCTGGGACCACCTCTTAGAATAACTAAGGAAGTAAGAAAGCTTGGAATTACTATAGACTCCAAGTTATCAATGAATACCCGAGTTGACAAATGAGCAAGATCAAGCTTCATTACTATAAAAACTCTGTGATGCATTTCCCCCACCTGGTATTTCCAGAAAAGTCAAAGCTACTATCTCTCTTGTACTGTCTAAACTTGGTTACACCAATGGCCTCTACCACGGATCATCTTTATCAACTATGAAAAGACTACAATGGATTCAGAACTCTGCTGCCAGACTACTCCTCCAAGTAAAGTCACAAACCCACATCTCCCCTGCCTTAAGGGGCCTACGCTGGTTACCGGTTGCCGGAAGATCCACCTTCAAGCTGTTTTATATCACCCACAAAGCACTATATGGAACATGGCCGCTTTTCATCAGGAATAAAATCACTGAATACATTCAACAAAGAAACCTTTGCTCCAGATAGGCACCTCGCCTCAAAAACCCACCATACAAGAAAAAACCCATAGATGGTACATCTTTCTCTGTTCAAGCAGTCAAACTATGAAATTCATTGCCCCCAAACATAAGATCAACGGATAGCTGTCTCATCTTCAGAAAACTGCTCAAGAGTTGGCATATTCCTGCAAAGCCACCATACACGAACTCTAATGTACAGACATACCTCTTCTTCGTCTTGAGTCGCACTTCCACTTTCCAGCAACACGCAGTCTCTCAGAAGGCCCAGCTCATCAGCCGGCACTTCAATTCCCAGCAAGGGAATGCAGGGGAGCTGGTTGGTGAAGTCTGTTGTCTCTGACACTTCAGCAGGAGGCAAGCTCAATCTTCAAGCCCTTGGAGATCCTTTACAAGTTGATGAAAGTAGCACAAAGTTAATTTCTCCTTTCTTTGGCAGTCAGGCAACCACTGCAGGCCAATCCCCAAAACAGCACTCAACTTAGGGATAGTCTCCTTCTCAGTTTCTCTAGTTCCTCTCCTCAGCAAAGGTTCTTCTTGTTTCCCAAAAGTGATCTAAAGTTCTGGGGTCCGGGTCCCCCCTTTTATAGTTATATTCTCTTTGTTCTCTGAAGGCAGAGAGGCCTTTGCCTAGTACAAACCAGTTCTGGTCAGTCCTGGAGCACTTTGTTTACATGACTCCTTCTTTGCTTTGACAGTGTGGGACCGGGGACATCAGACACACTACAGGAGGCGGAGCCAGCATTGTGGAGGGAAGGCGCAGCCCTATTCAGACCCAGGTGCAACTCCTCCCTCCACCCTCCATGTAGATCTCACTATTCAGCCTTGTGCTGACTCACCCTGTCTCCTGGAATCCCCCAGCCCCTGTCACTCACAAACCAGACATAGAATACACAATCTAGCAGAGGCAGGCTTGGATAGTTATGCAAGAAAATACCTACTTTCTAAAAGTGGTATTTTCAAACACAGAATGTTAAAACCAACTTCACTAAAAGATGTATTTTATCATTTTGAGTTCAGGCATACTAAACTCGAATTTCTACCATGTTCCCTGGGTCAGTTAGGATTATAAAATGTTATAATCAAACTGCCCATTCTGGCCTATGGGGAACAGGTAGCCTTGCAATAGTGAAAAACGAAAATGGCTGTAATTCACTATCAGGACATGCCACACACACCAGGGCATGTCCTACCTTATACTTATAATGCACCTTGCCCTTGGGCCTACCTTAGGGGTGTCTGATATGAAGAAAAGGGAAGGTTTAGGGACTGGCAAGTGGGTGCACTTGGCCAGTCAACATGGCAGTACTGAGACACGCTTTACAAGCTGCTTCTGTGGATGGCACAACTAGTGCTGCAAACCCACCAGCAGCATTTGATTTACAATCAGCAGTGGTAAAGTGCCCAGAGTCATAAAACCAACAAAAACAGGTTAGACAAAATACAGGAGGATGGCAAAAAGTTCAGGGATGACCCAGCAAAAAGGGCCAAGTCCAACAGGAAGGAATGTTGTGTAGCACCCCTAATCTTACCAGGGAATGAATAGTTTCTGGCAACCAATGAAAATGACAACCCTGACCCCGCAGGGATCATGGTAACAGATCAGAACCTTTCTCGTGCTCACTTGCTCTCAGAGAAATATACAGAGAATACACAGTGGGAAGTTTTTGACAATATTTATTGAACAAATGTTATTCTTGCATAAAATACGTGTGCTTCAATGATCAGTAGACAGAAGCAGATGAAAGTGATTACAAGTACCAAAAGCATAAATAGTAGATACAATTCCACCATGGTGCTAAAACCGTGTATATATGCAGGCATATAAACAAGGCAGTAATCAGGTGTACTCCTAATATGCAAAACCCTACTTGTACCTAGAGTGTGTGTATGTGTGAAGCCAAAAATCCCCCCAAGGGACGATCCAACTCCATTACCTGGCGGGAGAGATTTTAGGAGCCCGTCTTGGTCACAAACTGGATACCCCCTCAAAGAGATGTCAGACCACTGAGTGGTGAAGGCTCAGCATGCAAGGACCCTTGGTATTGCCCAGGAATGTAGACTGACACCCATTCATGTCCAAAGGCCAAACCAACCATCCCCCACAATTGGGGTCTGATGAATTAAAAGAACCATTATGAATCATGGTATCTAGTGTATGCTCACTGAAGTATCTTAAATACTGAAAGTTCTTAAAGCGTGAGAATCCGGGAATATGAGGTGTGTTCAAATCCTTTATCTTGGCTATTCCAAGACAGAAAATTTGTTGCAATGTTCTATTCAGGAAAATTATTTGATGTGGTATGAGGCATGCTCTGAACACGGCCTCAGTTGCCTAAACCTGCCAATCTTTTGTCCCCAGACAGATTTTGTGTCAATGGTGTCTTTCCAAAATTCGAAACCCAGTACAGACAGTCCGGAAATAAAGGAAGCAGAGTATATCAGCTTGGTGTTTGGCAGCATATTTTTCTTTGCACGTGTAGCTGCAAGCCTATAGTAATAAGTGGCTGGGGCTGATGTGTCAAAACCAGTAAAATAAGATAAATTGTGTGCAAATGTTTTTTTATTACCTTTTGGTGGTGTTAGGCAGTGTTCCCATTGAGTATAATTATAAACAGCACATAGAATACTAGCTTTGTGTAAGAAATGGTGCCCATAATGTTGATAATAGAACATGTCGCCAGAGTTAGATGTACCATCATGCAATTCATCATTAGAAAATACAGCTGGTTACTCTAGATCTGCAAGCAAATTGTGCACAGTTTCAATGTCCCAATTATCAGAGAAAGTACTAGAGGTGGAGATATAATTTATAGACATTTTAAACAAATATGGAATCTGTAAAAGTTCTGTAGCATATTCACGCAGACATCATCAATTTTTCAAATTGAGATTTCTGTTTGCTGACTTTACAGTTGCAGTTGTTTCAACAGGAAGAAGTATTACTTCATTGTTCTTCACTGTTTCTCCTTGGTGAGGGGAATCTTCTGTAGTTGTTAAAACTTCCTGTACAGTAGCAAGAGGAGTGCTGCTGCTACCAAGTAGGCCACGCTGCCTACTGTTGAGAATCAACCACATTGTGTGGTTTGATCACATCAATGGAGACAAATCTTTTGTCTCTGCAAATGGCAAGGGTCGGAAGAAGTATAGTTCTGGTACCTTCGACAGCCAAGACAGGTACAGGCACTCTGTAAGAATGCCCAAATTCTTTTTTGTCTACTATTTTTCTCTCTGACCAGATCCGAAATCTGCAGGACCCAGGCAGTTCTTGCCCGTATGACCTTCACTTCTCCAGTGGCGGTGTGTTTTACTTGGACGTTGCTTTGAGTGCCTTGGATTTCATTGAGTTCCTGTAAAACAGCCAAATGTTCATTGATGTCAAATGGTGTTTCCGCTGCCACTGCACTGACATTATCGAGGTCTGGAACCCACATTCTCACACCAAACAGGAGTTCATAAGGAGTACAACCCCCTAGGGATTTTCTTGACATGTCATTGAGTGCCCTCTGGACCCCATATAGGTGATTGACCCAACTGCCATCCAAGCCTAATAACCTTGCTGTGAAGGACTGTTTAAGTCGCTCTCAACTACCGAATTTCCCCCGGGATGGTAGGGGCAGAGTACCGCTAGGCCACACCCAAATTTCCCATGGCTTCTTTGTAAGCCTGATAGCTAAACACCGGACCCCGGTCGGAATGTAGTGTACCAATTGCCTATGTCCCGATGAAGACTCACAAATCCTTTTTAACAGTTCGAACGTCAGCCGAACGCTGATGCCAAACCAACAGGAATCTGGAGCATTGAGCAACTGCCCCCAAGATGTACTTGTAAGCCCAATCTGAGTGTAAGGGGCCACAGTGATTCAAATAAACAACAGTTAGAGGCTTGTCTGAGATCAATAGAGGTGTCTGAGGTGGACATACTACGGCTGAGCCTTTCATTTGCTGACCAAGTCCTTTGGTATGTTTGGTTAGATCTGGCCACTAATAGTGCTGCTTAGGTAACAGGACTGTAGCAGTAATCCCTACGTGTGCTGAATCCAGACCCTCATGTGCAGCTAGTATTAGTCCCAATCTGCGATCAGTGTTTGGTATTACTCTGTTCCCCACTCCTGTAATCTAAGCATATTAAATATTTTGTGAATCTAACTTGTAGGAGTACTTGAGTGAAAAACCTTTCGGCAGGTGGGTGTTGTCGTGGCCCGTACTGACAGCCACCAAGATGTCTCTGTCTAATCTCTTACTTGAACAAGTGATTGCAGCAACGGCAGCAGTACGGACTGTTGCCTTAGTGGCTTCATCAGCCATGGAATTCTCTTCAATGTGAGCACCAGCACGCTGATAACTCAATGTGTGGATAACATGAGACTGTGGCAAGCATTCTTTCAGCTTCGCCACCTGTTTCCAAAGGAGCTTGTGCTTGATTGTGCAAGCCTTAGAATCTCGAAATCCGTTTTGGCCCCAATAGTGAAGATATTCATTATAGGATAAAAGTGTGAGGAATTCGGAATCCGTACTTTTTAGTGCCAGTATCAGGGCTTTTAGTTCTGCCAGCTGCACTGTAGAATCTCCTAGGGACTGAGTGTGTTTTTTCAGGACGGAACTTTCCGTCATGATTGCACCTCTTTACTATTACTCATGCCGCAGAATATTCTTGTCATGTCCCTACACCAGGCTGAGCAGATCCATCGCTATAAATGATGTATTCATATCGATCTAGTGCCATTATTTCATTCAGCAGAGGATATTCTTGTTCGTACTGCAGGAATGCTTGTGTTTGTAATGTTGAATGTAGTAATGACAGACCTCGACAACTTCAAAAAAGCTACCGCCGCCCACCACAAACTCATCAGACTCTCCAGGAAGTAAGCACTTCAGGATTCATCTCTCCCAACACATACAACAGCAAGGAACTCTTCGACATCATCAAAGAGTTTGCCCAACCCAACAGCGAATCTACAGACATCACTCCCTCCCAGGACCTCTGCAACAGACTCAGCATTTTCTTGCACCACAAAATCAAGACCATATATGACAACTTCGAGGACAACAACCCCCACGAGAAACCCCCTCCCACCGCTCCCAGCAGTACGCAGACAACACTAGACAGTTGGACCGCCCTCAGCATCGAAGACACTCTGAAGATAATGAAGATCACCCACTCCGGGGCGCCCACAGACCCCTACCCCCACCACATCTACCGCAGAGCCACAGACATCATCGCCCGAGCTTCAACGTATCATCAACCACTCCTTCAAGACCACCTCCTTCCCCAATGACTAGAAATACGCTAAGATCAACCCTCTCCTGAAAAAACTTTCAGTGGACCCCACCAACCTCAAGAATTTCAAACTGATCCCCCTACTCCCTGGTCTGGCCAAAGTCATGGAAAAAGCCATCAACTGCCAACTCGCCGCCTTCATGGAAGAGAACAACATCCTCGACTCCTCCCAATCTGGCTTCAGGAAGAACCACAGCACCGAAACCACACTTCTCACAGCAACAGACGACATCCGCGCCCTCCTTGACAGAGAAGAGACTGTGGCTCTCGTCCTCCTAGACCTCTCCTCGGCCTTCGACACTGTCTCTCACCGCACCCTTGCCCGCAGACTCCATGATGCGGGACTCCGGAACAAGGCCCTAGACTGGATCCTTTCTTTTCTCTCCGGCAGAACGCAAAGAGTCAGACTCCCTCCATTTTTCTCAGATCCAACTCCAACCACCTGCAGAGTTCCACAAGGATCCTACATCAGCCCGACCCTGTTCAACATCTAGATGGCCCCGCTCGCATCCATCATCCAAGCACATGGACTCAACATCACATCGTACGCAGATGACACCCAAATCATCCTCTCCCTATCCAACGAACCCAACATCACCTAACGCAACTTTCAAGACGGAATGGAAGCCGTCGCCAGATGGATGAAGAACAGCTGCCTACAACTCAACACGGACAAAACTGAGGTACTCATCATGGGCCCACACCCCAATGCCTGGAACAACACCTGGTGCCCCCCCGCCCTCAGGGACCACTTCGCCCCCACAGACCACACACGCAACCTCAGAATCATCCTGGACTCCAAACTCAAAATGGATCGCCAGGTCAATGCCATCGCCATCCCCTCCTCCTGCTACCACACCATCTGCCTTCTCCGAAAGACCTTTAACTGGATCCCCCCCGATCACAGGAAAACTGTCACACACGCCCTCATCAGTTGTAAACTGGACTACAGAAACGCACTCTACGCCGGGATCGATAAGAACCTCACCCCCAAACTCTAGAACTTCGAGAATGCCGCCACTAGACTAATCCTCAACCTACCGCGCCACTGCCACATCAGCCAACTCCTACGGACCCTACACTGGCTCCCCATTGAGAAGAGAATCACCTTCAAGCTTCTCACCCACACACACAAGGCCCTCCATAACACTGGACCCACCAACCTGAACCACCACCTCACGTTCCACGCTCCCCAGCGCTCTCTCCGCTCGGCCCAGCTCTCCCTTGCAACGGTACCTCGGATCAAGAAAACCAGAGCAGGAGGTCACTCCTTCTCCCTCCTTGCAGCCAAGGCATGGAACTCACTCCTTCTCCACCTCCGATGGACTACATCGCTCCCTAAGTTCCTAAAGGACCTCAAGACCTGGCTCTTCGACGGAACTCAGTGACCCACTAGGATCTGCGGACCCCCCCACCACTCGCCTCTCAGCGCCCTGAGACCCCTTACGGGTGAGTAGCTCGTGCTTCACAAACCCATGATTGATTGATTGATTGATAAAATCAAATCTGTAGTCTACATCTGTTGCAGTGAGAGAGTTAGCTCATTGAATCCATCATGGATGTAATGCTTTGACATTTGGAATGCTTGGTTTAGTAACAGCCTCTAAGGTCGGTACAGGGGTAATGACAATTATTCGCTTACCCTGAGCCAGTGCTCTCTCTCTCACTACAGCTGTCTGTACTGCAGCAGTCTGTAATGCTGTGAGAATTTTCTCAGTTGCTGCAAAAAGCATTTCAATGTATGTGTACAAATGTGATTTTATGCAATAGGCACTGTATCACCTTCATTAAAAGTGATGTATGTGTCCCTGGTTGGTCCACAGACTATGCAGATCACCAGGTTAGCTGTGTTCACACGTGTGTGTAAATGTTTGGAAGCTATCATGTCAGCTTGTACAGAACGTAAAATGTTTGTATGTTCCTGTGCCTAATGGTTGATTAAAACAATCAGGTGTGATTAAGTTGTAGAACGGTTTTACTCGTTCTGCATAATCCAAAATGTAATTTCTGCCAACATTCAGGAATCCTTAAATGGATTGTAGTGTTTTCAGAGTCATTGGAGGTTGGAGCAGTGGGCATTTTTCCAAAAATATGCCGCCAGGCTTTTGCCTTCACTTGACAATTCATATCTCAAAAACAGGACATTGGGGGCGTGGCCAAGATGGCGACCGAGTAGGACATGCCTACTCTTCGCTCCGGTCCCGATCCTAGGCCCCAGCCATACTGTGTAGTGTAGCGGATCTCCTAACATTGCCCAGCACTCACCTAGACCTGTGGACGGCAGCGGTGGTAGACTGGAAGGAGGTCTGGCACCGGCATCTACTGTACTGCCGGCGTCACACCCGTAGCTGAGCACCCTGCAACCTGATCACCAGCCGGGCGGGCAGACGCCACAGGCAACAACGCATTTCTGCCAGGCTAACTTCAGCGAACCTGTGGACCTGTGACATGATCCGTGGCAGCGGGAAGACGCTGTGATTTGCATCGACAGCTGTCGCCAGCGGCTCTGCTTGCAGAGCGAGACCGGGGTGGTCGGCGGCAGCGACGACTGGGAGCAGAGATCCCGCGGCCCCAGTGGTGCGACTGCTCACGGCAACAGCGGCCTCTCAGCTTCTCCCGTCGACTGCGACCTGCTTTGGCCAGAGGGCCAGGGAGCTGTGTATTGAGCCCCGGTCCAATGTGGCGGACCCCCCGACATCACCTTGCCACCCACCCTAGACGGGTGACAGCAGCGGAGACAAGGCCTCGAAGGGGACGTGGCCCCGCTGTAAGCTTCATGGCTGGCGCCTTGCCTGTGGCGGAGTTCCATGTGGCCTACCTAACGGCTGGGCGTTTGGACGCCGTGAGTGATGGCACGTTTCTGCGGGGGACCTGTGGCATGGCCTGCGGAGAGACTTCACCTGTGGAGCGAACGCATGGTGACTGATGGGCACTGCAGCTGAAGGAGCGGATCTCACAGATTCAAGCAGGTGAGCCTGCCGGCAGTCGTGGCGACTCCCCAACGCTTCCCACAGGATGAGATCTGCTCCCACCAGGGGGCTTGGAGCCTGAAGACTAAGAGTGGCTGCACATGCTGGACCCTTGAGCAGGCACCCTTCCTCTTCTCCCTACTTGGCAGCAAAGTGCCCTGATTTGGCCCAGTGGAGCACGAGGCTGGAACACACTGAAGAGCGAGGCCTACCTCGATGAGTAGCCCAGAGTGGTGCCCACTTGTGCACGAGGAGGCCTGGGAGCTGACCTGGCTGGGTACGGAACGTGAGGATTAGTGCTGCGCTGCTGTTGAGTTCATAGGCCTGGAACTTGAGAGAGGCGGCATAGGGGCACCCTCGTGACTCTGAAAGAGCGTCTAACGGAGGGGCCTTGAGAATCTGTCACAGCACCAACTGCGCGGGAGGATGAGCCGGAGATACTAGATGTAGAGGGCGGAGCACCGACGCATAGTTTTTCAGGCCCATTGAAACACCGCTTAGGAACGAGCCTGCTGATCCTTGGTGCCCAGTTCCACATATCAATATCTCTCTCCCTCCTCTGGGCATCACAAGGAGGTGACCGTTCGCGATGGCCACCACCAAATCCCAGAAAGACCGCTTCGTGAAGGATCTTCTTCTCAAGGATGGTGCGGGCGGAGCTGAAGCGCCAGCATCGCAGGGTGGCTTGATGGCGCGACCTGGCTTGGATGATCGGAGGGCCCGGTCACAAGCAGCATTCTGGAATCCCTCTTTGCAGACCCCACTAGAGAATTCCACTCCATGAAAAAGGACCTGACCATGGAGATTCGTGAAGTATGGAGGGACGTGGACTCGGTGGGCGAGAGAGTTGACAACTTGGAACACCAAACAGCTGCACGTGACGAAGAAATCACTCAGCTTCAGCAGGAGGTCCTGAGACTTCGAGATCAGCATTTGGACCTCCAGGCCCAGACAGAGGACCTTGAGAACCGCTCTTGTCAGAAAACCATCAGGATCCGGGCGGTCCCACAGGGCTTGGAGGGGCAAGATATTGAGGCCTTTGTTGTGGAACTATTTCCTCACATCCAGGGAGACCCTTTGGAGTCACGGATTAAGTTGGACTGCACGCATAGCGTGGGACTCAAGCGGTCCGCGACTACCCCTCCTCCCGACATCCTGACCTGCATTCATGATTTTCAACTTAAAGAGCGTATTTAGCAGGAGGCGCAGGCTAAGCATCCCATAGACTTTTGAACCTGTGACAGCATTCCTGCCCTCCAAGGACATCTCCTATTCCTGGTTCCACCCATTTCGGCTTATCTTTAAATGGGAGGACAAGCTCCACCAGCTTTGCTCCCTCGATGAGGCCATGTCACTTCTCCGTTTGCCTGGTGATGACCGCGACACACCAAAGAAAGATACACCTGCCGGATGCCGCACGGATATAGCAAAATGGCAACGAGTTGGGAACTCATCGCAGCGCCTTCACCCGGACCCGGAAACCATCGCTAGGGAACGCTCAGCTGTGCTGCAATCTCTGTCCGAAGACTCAAACACCGCAGACTGAAGCACACTTCTGTTGTCATTCTTAGCTATAATGTTTTGGGATCCATATTGATTTGGCAGGCTGGGATGGGTGCTGGGTCGGTCCAGCGGGGAGCTCTAGCTTTTCTTTTACGTCTCTCCACAGGGCGGATTGCCCGGGACACTTGTGCACTTTGTCAATTATGTTCTCAGTTGGAAGTTTTTTGTTGTGGGTTTTGGGGTTCATTCCTCCTCCCCCAGTCATGATGGGCCTTTGTCCCTTGTAAGCGACCTCCTGTGTCCGCTCCGGCAGACCCGGAGACACCTTTCTGTGGCTTATTTCGTATTCCCCCTTATGTCGATGGACACTAAAATTCTATCCCTCAATGTCAAAGGGCTTAATAACCCCACCAAAAGACGGGCAGTCTTGTCTTTTCTTAAAAACTCTGGAGCCCACATTTGCCTGCTCCAAGAAACTTACCTTCACCTAGCTTACACACATAGGGGCATATCATCAAGGGCTTTATCTCCGCTTTTCTGGCTTTAAAACCCAGAAAAGCGGAGATAAAACCAACGCCCTATCAGCAAGAGGGTGCTAACATGCGTATTTGCATGTTATCACCCTTTTACACTACGCCTACCTTTGTTTCTCTAATGAGATGCAAAGTGGGCATTCCTGACATACACTACATGTAGGAGAGCAATAACGCGTCTTTGCGCTATCAGCATGGATGCCCTTGCATTTTAGCAGATGTTAGTTTTTGGAGAAAACTGCTGTTTTCTCCAAAAACGAACGTCTGCTAAAATCCTGACTAAGCCACCCCTAACATTGGGGGTGGATTATGCTGATACAACTCAGGGTCGTATCAGCAAGGTTATCGCCCTTTTGCAGGGAACATCGCTGGGAAACCAGCGATGTTCCCTGCAAAACGGCGATAACATCGCTATCTCTGGAAATTTTATCGCCCTGTAGCAGCGCGTTGATGATAACGCGCTACCAGGGCGATAAAAAGCAGAGATAGCCAGCGATAAGAAAATTATCGCTAAGCACGGCCAGCGATAATTATCGCTGGCCGTTGCTGATATGGCCCATAGACTGCGCTCCAAGGCCTTTCCCTTTCAATTGTTCTCCTCTCACTCCTCGAAAACAGCTGGGGTGGCGATCCTTGTTTCAACTAGGTTCCCGGGTGTGGTGGGATGCAAACGAGCGGAGATTAGGGGCAGATTTTTGGCATACTCCTTCACACTGGACACTCACACTATAACAGTAGCGACTGTTTATGTTCCCAATAACGGCCAGGAGGGGTTTATTCGGGATATTATATATGAGCATACAGGCCTTCCTGACACCACTGTGTTGCTAGGGGGAAACTTTAATTTGGCCCTTGATGACGCTCTGGATCGGTCGGGGCGACGTTGGGGACAGACGGGGGCTCTCTCAGAAGATGGGAAATGACTTGTAGTGGAGGCGGGACTTACAGAAATTTGGCAGGTGAACCACACAGGAACCAGGGAATACACATTTTACTCCCACCCTCACAAGACATACGCACAAATTGATTACATACTGACATCTGACATACTAACCCAATAGACACGAGATGTTGAAATCCTTCCCTGCCCCCTATCAGACCACTCTGCAGTGCGGGTTTCTATATCTTTGCCTCATCCCTGACCCACACGGAGTTTCTGGCGTCTGCGTGAAACCATGCTACAGCATTCTTCTGTGACACAACAAATCCACCGGTGCATAACCGACTACCTGGATCTCAATGACTCCCCTCCCATTTCTCCAGCGATTCTTTGGGAGGCCCTAAAAGCAATGGTAAGCGGGGGGAATTCCTAGGCATAGCTGCGGCATACAATAAGGACCGAAAGGAGGAAAGGGAGCGCTTATCTAGGGAGGTAGCAGAACTAGAGCGCATTCACCAATGGACAGGGGCACCCAGAGTCTGGAAACAGCTCAAGTCGGCTAGAGCGCAGTTAGCGGGGCTGGATGTGGACCGGGCTGAATACGCAGCCCTTCGCCTAAAGCATGCCTTCTATGTGGGGGGAGACAGGTGTGGGAGGCTTCTAGCCAATAGGCTATGTGCGCAGCGACAGGCGTCCCGAGTTTCTGTGATCCGGGATCAGCAAGGGGGCAAATGCAAAACTGACCATGAAATTGTGGATGAGTTTCGGTGTTTTTATGAGACTCTGTATTCGGCCCAGACTCTGCCTCATGAGGAGCCGGCTCATTACTTGCGCAGGGTTGCTACATCTAAACTCTCATCACAAGGAGGAACTCGCAGCCCCTATCCGCCCGGAAGAGGTCATTTCCGCCATATCCCGCTTGAAACTCCGCAAGTCGCCGGGTCCGGATGGATTCTCCTCTGTTTTTTGTAAAACGTTTTGTGCGTTGTTGGCCCCACTGCTAGTAAGGGTCTATAACTCGATCAGGTCCACTCAAGCGACCTCTCTCCCGTCCTCCATGCTGGAGGCTATGATCTCAGTTATACCTAAGTCGGGCAAGGGATAAGCACTTGTGTAGTTTATATCGCCCCATATCCCTCCTGAATGTGGACCTAAAGATATTCACTGGGATCCTGGCGAGTAGGCTTTCTCGACACCTGGCTTCATTGGCCGTATCTCAGGGTGACTCTAGCTCACTTTGGTCTTCCAGGTCGCTTCAGTGCATGGGTGTTTAGCAGCTACACTGGACCCACAGCCACTGTATGGGTGAATGGGATAGCTTCGGTGGCCTTTCCCATATGCAGGGGGATGAGGCAAGGCTGCCCCATATCCCCCTTTCTGTTCGCCCTGTATATGGAGCCTATGGCCCAGAGGGTCAGAGTCGATCCAAACATCAGAGGGGCATGCTTTGGGGGGTCGGAGCACAAACTTTGTCTGTATGCCGACAATGTGGTAGCCACGCTGGAGCATCCTCGGGAATCTCTGCCCCCTTTCCTGGCTGAACTTGACAGGTTTGCCCTAGCCTTGGGGTTTAAAATCAATGTACATAAATCTCAAGCCCTAGACCTTTCCCTGCACTCTGAGACGCAGGGGCTCCTGCAGCGTTCGTATCCAGTCCAGTGAGCTTGCGACTCAATCCCTTATCTAGGACTGCAAGTCTCCGCAACCATACAAGACACCAGAGTAACAAATTATGCAGCAATCTCCCGACAGGTCAGAGACTCTCTTCACAAATGGAGGCCTCACTTTCTCTCCTAGTTGGGCCGGATAGCTGCGGTGAAAATGGTGATATTGCCCCAGCTCCTTTACTTATTCCATACATTGCCACTTGTACCGCCGCCTGGGGTCATACGCTCACTGCAACGAGACATAGAACACTTTATCTGGCGCGACCAAATGGCTCGCTTGAGTTCGGAGCTCACTTACAAGGACCCTGTTGAGGGCGGTCTAGGGGTCCCTGACCTCCAAGCTTACTGGCGGGTGGCTCAATTGAGGGCTTTGGTGGAGTGATCTCGTCTGGGAACCGAGAAACATTGGCTGTTTATGGACAGATCACTTGCAGGCCAGCCCCTATAGTGTGTCCCTTTTCTGGCACGCGCGGGTCGGCACCGTAACCTATTTCCCTCGGAAAGGACTAGGCCTACCCTGCTGGCATGGGACATGGTTGCTGCCCCTCGAGGGCTAATGACATTCCCGTCACCAATCATGCCCATAGTCCATAACCACGACTTTACTCCGGGCCTTGACTATGAGAATTTTCGAAACTGGACCAGAGAATTGTGTCGCTCAGTGGGACACCTCTTCGATCTTTCTGGGCCCCGCTCCTTCGCCAAGCTCCGCGAGGAGCAGGCTCTATCAGAATCGGAGCGTTACCGATATTTACAGGTTCACCATTGGGTATTGCACGGGGAAATGCGGGGGTGCGGAGAGACACCTCACTTGGTTTGAGAAATGGCTGCTCACAGGTCTCTCCGATGCAAATTTGACCTCGGACTTATATAAGTTTACTAGATGCGTCCCAGCCCTCAGGAAGACTCCTAGCCAGTTGCGTTGGGAAGGGGAGCTAGGCAGAGCCCTAACGCAGAAAGAGTGGAATGATATCTATTTTAGGGCCCGCCGCACAGCTCACAATGTATCCTCCATTGAGACAGCCACTAAAGTAGCTACTTATTGGTACCTTACTCCTGTCAGACTTCACAGAGGTAACCCTTCACATAGCCCGCAATGTTGGCGCACTTGTGGCCAGTTGGGTACCCTAACTCACGTACTGTGGGATTGCCCTTCCTTAGGAACATATTGGCAACAGATCCTCGATGACGTTGACTCCCACTTTGATACACACATCCCTCGTTTTCCAGTGTATGTGCTTTTGGGCCTCCCTAACGCTATTACCTTTCCTCTTAAATCTCGCAGAGGTAAACAGATGGCTCTTGCATTGGGAGCGGCACTTCAGAAAATTTTCGCTCACTGGAGCACTAACACAGTTCCAACCCGGTTGGGATGGCTTCATAGGATGTGGGGCATCCTGGGAATGGAGAGGATTTCCCTTTCTCTAACTCATCCTGGGGCCTCTTTTCATGATTTATGGGCACCTTTCCTTACACTACTAACGTCCGAATTCACGGAGCTTACTTGTCCCAAATATCCGCGACTCTTGCGACTTGCAGACCCTCCCAGATTGCCAACTATGAACATCCCTGCTACCTAATGTGTCTCTCCTTATGGGTCTTCCCTGATTCGACTCAATTGTTCTCACTTATTGGATGCACAGTTTTTATCTGGAGGAAGGAGGGTGCGGTGGGTGGGGGAATGTTTTCTTTCTTGCTATGTCTGTTATCCTTTAGGCCAACCATGATAACGCAAATACCAGGTTATGTCCCGATGACTGTAGAGTGAATTGGCTTGTTTGTTTTTCTCTTACTCTTGGAAATAATAAAAGAAATTTTAAACCAAAAAAAACAGGACTTTGAGGTGGGGAGTTTTTGATTTTTTTATTTAAAATGTGTAACCATTGTGAGCAAATCCAAGAATTATGTGGTTTACTCTAGCCAAGTGTTCCATGAACTCATTCTCCGTCGGATAGATATCATCTACATAGGACAAAGCCTCCTCATCAAAATCTTGTAGTACCTCTGTTACCCTGGTTGAGAACAGCCCCGGACAAAGTCATTGTGGAGGGGACAGGGGAAGAAATGAGAAGGACCAGTAGTAGGAGGAGGATAAAGATCGGTAGGAAGACAAGGGCCAGGAGGTGGACCGCTAGGATGGCTAGGATGATCAATGAAACGAGGACCAGGACCAGAATAACCAGACCCAGGGAAACCTAACTTACAAGGACCAGGGTTACTGTTGGACCTGTCAGCCTTAGGGTGGTGTTTTCTGTAACATTTTGCCTTAATTCCTCCTATTTTTCGGAATCATTTTGTTAGCCTTAGGGCTCTATACATTTTACCACTGTTACCAGTGAAAATGTGCTTCTGCTCACTCTCTAAAACATGGTAAAATTGGCGCACCTCTGATTGTAATATATGTTTACTTATAAGTCCCTAGTAAAGTGGCATACCATATACCCAGGGCCTGTAAATTAAATACTCCTCATGGGCCTGTAGCACTTATGGTGTTGGCCACTTAAGTAGTACTTTAAAATATGTCTTTGGCCTGCCATTCCAGCCTGCCAGGAGTTTTAAACTGCCAATTCTACTTGTCAAAATAACCCCTTTGCCAATTCTAAAACTCTCTTTTTAATACATATGAATCACTTTAAGGCAGGCCCTATACTGCCCATAGGGGAGTGTGCAGTGTATTTAAAAAAGTTGGGCATGTACGTTTGAGTTTCACAGATGCTGGTAGTGAAAAATTCACAATTTTGTTTTTCACTACTATGACGCTTACCTCTCCCATATGATACCATTGATTTACCTTATTACATTCAATAAGTGATACCTTTTGATTGGGAGCAGGTATCTGCCCTAACCATTCGGGGACTGCAGCCTGTTCCTGGGTCACATGACTAGGCGTGAGAGGCCGTTGGCCTTTGCATATTCCTCCCAGACAGATGCACAATAGAGGGACTAGGTGTGCCTTAATGGGCCATATCAGATAGGATATGGGCAGCCCCACTTACACCTCAAAAGTTCCTGTCTCTCATACACACACAAAGAAATTCACACTAGCCTATTGTGCCTGCATACAGACTGAGACCATGGCAAAAAGGAAGACAATTCCAAACATTTCTGTGGGGAGAAGCCTCCAGACGTTTCTTTCACTTCACAGCAGACACTAGGTATCGAAACGTGACCCTCAGACTCACTCATCATTCACTTTCTGGACCTGTGGAATGACTCTTGGTGAATTGCCTGCTGCTGTGGCCCGCTGTGTATTGCAGAAACTGCTTTGCTGCGTCACAAAGGACTGCTGTGCTGCCTGAAGGCTGCTATGAGCCCCCAGATGTCTGCCCTGCTGCTTGAGCCATGCACTTCTACTTGAAGCCAGGATATTTCAGAGTGACTCCAGGACTAGTTGGCCCACCTCCTTATCAGAGCGTCAGGGACCAGAAAGGCCCCACACTTCTTGAAATCACACCTGCGCCCTGCCTTAGTTAGTCCTGACCCTCCACATTGTGCTTCTCCAGTCCTGGACCCTGTAAAGTGGTGCTAAAGGTGCCCAGAAAGCTGAAATACAAAATGTGGAAAATGTTCAACTAAAAGTGCTCTGAGAATCGAGAGGATACTGGGACCTACTTGCATGTCGATCCACCCAATGTGCATCGCTGGTATGCCAGACTTCACATTAGCTCCTGCTACATTCTTCTCCACAGCAGCAAATCCTGGGTTATCCAGCCTCATGGAGCCCTCGTCGGCTACATCATGCTGCTTTGTACTGCCGGAGAGCTTCGACTTCCAAAAAAGAGTCTAAGTCTGAACGAAGAAATCTTCACAGCGACTTCGTCCAGCATCTCCCCGATGATGATGCCTTCTCCTCGGACACTGCCAGCCAGCAGCTTTGCCCTGTCGAGCTTTACTTATTCAGACATTTTCTTCCAAAATGTATTTCTGATAAGTCCAAAGGAAAGGGGAGACTTGGCCCAATCCACTTCATGTATCCGACACACACTTGATCACGGTTGTCAATAATTTTCTACTTTGCCCTGACCTTCCGTGACTAAATTTCCATAGTTGTCCCTTTGATCTTTCAGAAGCTATCTATCACTTCAAACTTTTAAAATCCATCATTTCGGATCTACTGATTGGATTTTTGCTGTTTTAGTATCAAATAATTTATTAACATTTACTCTATTCTTCTAGTTTGATTTGGGAATTTTCTAGTGTTATGTTTCCACTTTATTACTGTTTGAGTGAAGCATAAATACTTGACACATTGCCTCTAAGTTGAGCCTGACTTCTTTTGTGCCAAGCTACCAGAGGGTTAAGCTCAGGTTAATTTAGTGATTTGTGTACTTCATCCTGACAAGGATTGTAGATTTTCCTTGAGGAGGCTTTCACTCCCATCAACCAACAACCTAATTTCTGACAGTTACCAATGTAGAGGGGGCCAAGAACAAATAGACGTGGAGGAACAGGACAAGTTAAAACAAGACCTTGGGTACCAGGGCTAGGGCGAGAATGATCAGGAGGGCCCAGAGGATGTGTAACAGGGGGATCATGACCCAGTGGAGAAGGGCCCCAAGGAACAGAAGGATCACAGGTAGAAGATCAGAAAGCCCAGGACCATAACAACGAGACAGGCTGAATGCACCGAACAGGACCAGAGGGACAACAACACCCAGAGACAGCAGTAGAAGACCCAAGTAGACAGACCAAAGAAGACCAGTAGCAGGATACCAAATGGACAGAAGGCCAGAGACAGAGGGACAAAAACTACAGAGTTATATCAAGGAGGACTAAAGGGCCAGAAGGAAATAGACTCGAAAGGACCAAGGCTAGCAGGACCAGGAGATCCTAGATCAGAAGGACCAGGGGGAATATAAAGGACCAGAAACAGTGGGTCCATGAGGGTCAGGTGGATCCTAAACCCAGGTAACAAGGACTGCATGAAACAGGTTGACCTGAAACTTGGCAACTAGAAGGACCAGTGCCTCATAGATGAGGAGGACCAGACTAAGGAGGACCATTACTAGGAGAAACATGATGGAAAGGACCGGGTCAGATGGACAAAAACAAGGTGGAACAGGCAAATCAAGAGGCAAGGAGACTAGATTGGGAAGGAGGGTGAGAGGATTAGGAGGGCTAGTTAAAGGAAGGCCAGTGGGACTGGATGATCTGATGCATGAGGACCAAACAAAAGAGCACCAGAACTAAGACCAGACTACACGGACCTGGAGCAAAAAGATTAGCAACAGGCAAATAATGGCACTAGATAAACTAGGGGAGCAGGAAGAGACAAACCGATGGAAGAGAAATTAGGGTGAGGAGGATGAAAAGGTCCAAGACCGGAAGCCTGCAAAACAATTAGGAAAAGGAGTACATGGGAATGACAACCAGACAAGCCAGGACCTGGAAGAACAAGCCCAGGAACTTCTATGGGTAGCATGAACCAGAGGTCAAGTAACATTAGACTAGGAAAGGCTACGATGATCTATCATAGGACAAGCTATTACAGAAACATGGGAAAAAGGAGCAGGAAGATCAGGACCAGATTGAAGAGGACTTTAAAGATGAGGAACTAGGGTGCAACGGCCAGTAGAACTAGGAGGATAGGATAAGCCGGACAGGGACTAGAAAGTCTTGGGGGGGCAATACCAAATATACCCAGATCAAGGAGCACTAGATGAACCAAAAGGATTATGAGCAGGAGGACCGGAAACAGGACTAAGAGGGCCATGAAGGGGGCTAGGGGACCAGGGATCAGATTACCAAGTGGGGCAGGACAATTATCAACCTTATCAGGACCAGGATGAGGAGGATCAGCTGTAAGAAGGCCAACCAGAATCTGGAAGACCAAAGGGACTAGACAGTGGTGGCCAGGAGGACCAGAACCAAATTGCCCAGGCTCAGGAGGACCAAAACAAGGATTAACTAGATAAAGAGGCTTGGGATCAATGGCTGAAATACCAATAGGATTAAGTGATCAAGGAAGAGATCCAGGAGGTCCATACCAAGAGAACAAAGACTAGAAGGGGCCAGATGGACCAGTTCCTGTAGTAGCAGGGGTAAGGGTGAGGAGAACCAGGAGAAGATAATCAAGGTCAAGAAGACCAGAAAGAAAAATAAGCCAGATGAGCCAAGACTCGGGAACCAGGAAGCCCTACAATGAACAATAGACTTGGTTTATGATAACAAGCCCATACGGACAAAAAGGACCAGGACCAATGTGACTAGGATGACTGGTGGACCTGGTCCATGAGAAGTAGGCCCAGGAGAACTCAAATTATAAAGACCAAGACCAAGAAGATCAGGGCCAACGGGCACAGAATCTTGAGTAGGAAAAGGACTACAGAAAATAAGAATAACTAAGCTATGACCGGGAGGGCTGGGGGGAGAGACCAGGGACACATGCAACCAGAGCCAGAAGTAAAGTTCTAGGAGAACCAAGAAACAAAGGTCCAAGAGGACCAGGAAGAGCAGTGCAAAGAGGATCTGGTCTGTGAGTACCAGAACCTGGAGGACCAGGGTGAGGAGGGAAAGGAGGCTCAGGGCCAAGGACATTGGGAGCAGGATAGCCACACGTGGGAGGACCAGGCCACAGGGCTACAAACGGGATAGCCAGGAGAATTAGGAACAGAATGGCTAGGACCAGGATGACCAGAGCAAGGAGGACCATGGTCAAGTGGTTTAGAACCACAAGGAGCAGGAGAACCATAGCCAGCAGGATTAATTTTGCACTTTAAAACTACTGTGCCTGTAAATTACATGCTGCTAGTGGCTGCAGCTCTCATTGTGCCACCAACTAAAGTAACCCTGTACAACATGTGGCAGGACTGCCACTGTGGCCTGCAATACAGTTTTATTGTGTCATTACGACCTGGCAAAATGAACCTTTTGCCTGGTCTAAACCTTGCTTTTTAATACCTATACATCATCCATAAGGTAGGCTCTAAAGCAGGGGTACTCACAAACTTTCTCTCGGGGGCCAAATTTACAGTGTGGTTTGTGGCAGAGGGCCGCACCGGTGGGGGTGGGGTCAGTGGGGGAGGGGGCGGGGCTAGAGCAAAAAAAATAACTGTGAAGATGAGGTTGAACACAGGCCCCTGCAGCAGACGCCTTCGCAATGCAATAGGTCTCGCATTTACGAGAGTTTAAGCTATTGGCACTGTAAACGACAATGCCTTTTATTTCGGTGTTAAAAACTAAAACAAAAATAAAAGGCTTTGTTATTTGCAATGTCAATAGCTCAAACTTGCGTAAATGCGAGACCTATTGCCTTGCAAATGCTTGTTATATCATATCTCCTCCCAAAACCTTCCTCAGCCCATCCCAATTGTGTTTCTCCATCTTCCGCTCTCCTTATCCTCTTCTTTCCCTCTCCTTTCCCCTCCCCCTTTCTCCACCATCTTACCTCTCATGCCACTCTCTTGCTGCTAAGCATCCTTCTTTAATTCAGGGGTGGAGCTTCCATTTGTGCAGCAGGTTCAGCCGCTCCAGCTTCAAAGGTCGACGGAACCATGAATATTGCTGTATTTTACAGTTCAAACAGAGAACATAGGGGGCCCACTGCCTTCCTTGCAATAGGGGTCATGATACACTGGCTATGACACTGCTTTAATGACCACAATCTGAGCATTACAGACTCCCTCATCCTAGCGCCCCTCCTCCTTCAGTAGGTAGTGTCACTTTTAGGTACACAGGAATCCGCAGACTGGCAGCACCTGGCAGGGGCTGCATGCACGGGCCTCACAGCCAGGCACTGATCTCAGCGCATTACTTGGGCTGTGTGCACACATCTCAGTCAGGCACAGATATCAGCGCATTCCTGGGGCTTTGTGCACACATCTCACAGTCAGGCACGGATGCCCCCGCATGGCTGGGGCTGCATACATGGGCTTCACAGCCAGGCACAGATTTCACCGCATGGCTGGGCTGCATACACATGCCTCAGAGTCAGGAACATATCTCAGCGCATTGCTGGATGTGTGCACATATCTCACAGCCAGGCACAGATCTCAAAGCATAGGTGGGACTGTGTGCACACAACTCACGGTCAGGCACAGTTCGCAGAATCTGGTAAGGGTGTGTAGTGTACATAAATCTAACAGTCTGATAGGGACTGGCGACATACATCTCACAGCCAGTCACAGATCTCAGGGCTTGCATGCTGTGTACATAGATTTCACATTTTGGAAGGGGTTGTGTGCACACACCTACAGATCTCACATACTGGCAGAGGCAGCGTGCCCAGATCCCAAAGCAGAGTGCATTGGTATTCAGAACTTTCTCATGTGGCAATGCCATCAGCAGTCATATACTTTGGACCCCCTCCTCCTGTTTTTTCTACAAAATAACTACTGGTCTGGAGTTACACCCATTCTCTTTGGAAAATTCCCTTTGGGAATGCATCAGTACCCATAGATTCTATGTAATCCCATTTTAGATGGAGGACAACTGCACTCACTAACTCAGTTGTGATTCATTTTGGAGATTAAAACATTTAATCGAATCCAGTTCATTATATCACAATATTTAGATCACACTATAAGATGAAAGTGTCATTTTGACAATAGAAAATATACAGTGATGCAAATACAAAAAACAATGTTAAACGAAATCCTAACACTTGGCACGTCTTACATTCAAAGTCTTGTGAAAAAAATAGTCTAATACGTAGTAAATTGGAGGATCACTCACGGCCAAGAAATAAGCAAATGCGAGCACACTGCTTAAACCGTAAAAACGTTAAAATAGCAATGATTTACTTTATTTTAACAATAGAAATACTACTTTAAAAAATGTTAACCGTTGTAGCCAAAGAACCCAAGTTACATGAACAAATACATTCACCAGGCTATAAACTCGATCATTTAGCTCTTTTTGTCAGCAAAGGGAAGGCATTACTCTTAACTCTAATAATACTGTTTTTCACACGTAGATGTACAGTTATTCATGATAAATATCGGGCTGGCTTCTCGCAGCACTAAATAAAAGCTGACTTCCACGGTTTCACTGATTCAACATAGTCGGTCTCAGATATCACAGCAGTTCTACGGCGCACGCTGAGTCAGCTTCCCTGGAATCCAAACCGCCGCCACACCCAAGTACTTCACAGGTCTTTTAAAGGCCAAGTCACTTGTTAATGAGGCTTTGTTGTATTTCATCTCTTCTTAGCGCCCCTGCATCTCCCCTCATTCAGAGGGGAGATGCAGGGGCGCTAAGAAGAGGTAAATAGAACAAAGCCTCATTAACAAGTGACTTGGCCTTTAAAAGAAACGCCCGCCCGGTCCGCGCTGCTGTAACCGGCGGTGCTTGCACAGGTAGGATGTCTGCAAGGTCCGCGGGCCGCCAGGGAAGGCTTGCCGGGCCGCAGGCGGCCCGCGGGCCGTACTATGAGTACCCGTGCTCTAAAGGATCATAGGGCAGTATGCACAGTATTTTAAAAATAGTGCATGTGTTCTTATGTTTTACATGTTCTGACAGTGAAAAACTCCTAAAGTTGTTTTTCCCTTTAGCAAAGCTGCCTTTCCCATTGAATTAAACTGGATTACCTTATTACACTTAATAAGTGATAATTTCAGTTTTGTAGCAGATACAGAAACACTTCTTCCAGTCACTTGGATTATAATTTAAAATCCTCTTCAATCACAAAGTCGAATTTTAAGTTATTGTTCTTAAAATGCAACTTTTAGAAAGTTGGCATTTCTGCCTAAACCAAGATGTGCTTCCTGCAGTGTGTAGGGTCACATGACAGTTAATGACTCTACTGTGGTGTGACATGTGACATGTGGTATGGACAATAGGGCTTTGGAAGTGGGTAAGAGTGTTCCTCTCCTGAGCGCAGGCTAGCCTGTGGGGTTGTACTCAGTCCTTCCTGAGCCTCTTCAAAGGTTAGCCTGATGGCTGTGACCACCTCTTACGATTTCTGAAGCTGCCTGCCCTGTCACTGGCAAATGCAGCTCACACCCGCTCTTGCCAAGTAATTTCAGCAAGCGCCACTTCTAAATCAAGCTAGACCCAAGGAGGTGGCTCAACCTCTGTCAATACTAGATTGTTTTCATTCGACATAT